>NC_081366.1:75125730-75235730 GCF_030684315.1 Stegostoma tigrinum | reverse complement strand
ATGTCTAAATACCATGCATGCCAGAATTAAAGGAGTTGGAAGGAATGGTGATGGATATTGAAGGATCACTAGGTCGCAGGCTAATGTGGGAGGTGATTTATTCACACTCTGCCAAGACTAGTACTTCACAGTTATAGGCAACAATAAATATTCCATTTTATCTGAAAAGTTGAACAATTTGAGAATGACAACAATCATCACAGCAGGACGATCTGTGACAATAGAGAATTGAGGAAATTGGCTGAACAGTATGGGTTCAACACCGTCATCTTACCAGTACCCCATCCAGAGCACACGTGTTGATAGAAAAGTGTACAGGTTGATTAAAGCATATCCATAAATTAAAGCCTGCACTTCTTAATGAGCTGGGAAACACTCTTGGGAATCATAGAAGCATGACAGTGCAGATAGAGGCCATTCAGCCCATCGAGACTGCACCGACCCTCTGAAGAACATCCCACCCTGTCCCTGTAATTCCACATTTACCGCAGTTAACCTACCCATCCTGCAGATCATGGAGCAATTCAGCAAGGCCAATCCACCTAACCTGCGTATCTGTCAGACTGCGGAAGGAGGCTGGAGCTCTCAGCAGAAATGGGGAGAATGTGCAGACTGTACACAGACAGTCGCCTGAGGGCGCAATGAATCAGAGCCCCTGATGCTCTGAGGCAGCAGCGCTAACCACTTATAACCAGTGCAGGAGGAAACCAGATTCATTTTGCAGCACCTCCAGTCTGGTCTGTTGTGGTGGAAACTTAATGGAAGGTTGAACGAAGATCCAGAAGTATCCTCAGGCATTCAGGTAGCTCTTCTGACTGACTTTATCCCCTTGTTTTTCTGCAGCATTGGGAGAAATGATCAAAATTGATGGTACGCTTTTAAAGGGAGTGTTCCAATAGAGGCAGAGACAGTAGACAAATCTTTGAAGGTAGCAAGTTTGCAAGATATTGATAAACTATGCAGAATCGTTGGCTTTATTAACAAGGAAACAACGGACAAAGGCTGTGCTGGAGCTATTTGTATCAGGCTTTCACTTTGCATCACAACACAGCCTTGCTCGTAGCTGTCTTTGTTTGCACTCATGTACAAACTCAGGCATAGAAATATTCTGAACAAGGGTCACTGGACCCGTGGAGGTAATCCTGCTTTCGCTCCACCGAAGTTTTTTTTACCTTTATTTGTTAATAGGCTACAGGCATCGCTGGCTAGGCAGCATTTATTGCCCAGAGTCAACCATATTACTGTGGGTCTGGAGTCAGATCAGGTAAGGATGGCAGTTTTCTTCCCTAAAGGACGTTAGTGATCCAGACGAACAATCAGCAATGGACTCATGGTCATCATTAGATTGTTAATTCCAGATACTTTTATTGAATTCAATTTCCTCCATTTGCCGTGGCTGGATTTGAACCCAAGTCCTCAGAAAGCTATCTGGGTCTCTGCGTTAACAGTGCAGCAATAATGCCACTAGGCCATTGCCTCCCTATCGCCAATGTGCTAGACCTCGCGAGCTTTTCCAGTGATTTCTGTACTTGCTTGCATTAGAAATATGATGCATCATCACAGCCTTGGCAGTTCTTCTGGTCTGAGCCTTCGTTGAGACACTATGACGGTAACTGGGCACAGAGTCTGCTTATTCAAAGGACTGGTCAGCAGACAGATTTGTTACAGAGGTATTGTTACTACTCCAATCCCTCATGCCACATGCTGCAAGCCAGATTGTGCAAATGTCACACATTCAACATTTTGCGTGTCTGCGCATTAGTGCTGTCGCTCCTAAAGTGACATAACAACATCCTCCTCTTTCCAAGATAACAAAACACACACAACCCAGAATGACAGTGTGGGTACATTAGGGTATTTTTGCAATATATTTACAGAAAAATAAGTGCTTAACAACTGAAGAATTGTGAAGTTTATGCGTGTACGTAATATACTGGTGGTCCTCCTAGACCTTGATGTGGAGGGGTGGACTGGGGTGAAAAAGGTCAGAAATCACACAACACCAGGTTATAGTCCAACAGGTTTATTTGAAATCACAGGCTTTCAGAGCACAGCACCTTTGGCAGGTGAAGAAGGGAAAGTGCTCCGAGATAATGGGAACTGCCGATGCTGGAGAATCCGAGATAACAAAGTGTGGAGCTGGATGAACACAGCAGGCCAAACTGCATCTTAGGAGCTGATGTTTCGGGCCTAGACCCTTCATCAGAGAGAAAACGCTCTGTAAGCTTGTGATTTCAAATGAGTCTGTTGGACTCTAACCTGGTGTTGGGTGACTTCTAACTTCAGGACCTTGGGAGGGGACGTTTTTGAGGTTTAAACATATGACATGGATGTTCCTGTTGTGGTTGTGCTGATGTATGGCGTATCACTGGAATGCTACTTGCTATCACAGTGATCTTGCACAATTTCACACGCCAAGATTATCTCCTTTAGCCCTGCAATAATTTATCTGCCCAGACGATCTGCTCATGTGCCTAGCATCGGATGTGAACTTCTTACTTTCTTCCGTGGAGAGCTCCAGCTGAGCCACAACTTACACAATAGTCATTAATGTTGCCAAAGAAGATTCTTACTCACTTTATCTTTCAGGGGTGTGTTCTTATTTTTCCTGAGTACCCCCACTTATTTCATCTGCATTTTTAAAATTCACTTTGATTATTCCAGCCTGTGCTGCTGAAACATGCCCCAACCATCGTGTTCAGAGATGTGATTGCACAGCGCCAGAGAAGGTAGGGCTTGAACCCAGGACTCCTGGCTCAGAGATAGGGACACTACTCCACTGTGCCACAAGAGGTCTTTGCTAAAGACCTGATCATTTTTGCAATGAAATGGAATCAGGGCCTCACCATATCAGTCGAGAAGCATTACATTAGCTTGCTTCTGTGACGTTTGAGTTTGAGAAATCTCTGGGTGTCTGCTCTAAATGTTGAAACGGCTCCATGCAGGTCGGTATCCTGTTCCCAGGTTATCCTTTATTTACCCCTGCATAGAACTTGAGACTGACACAGCTAGCTCACAGCTGGCTCCTACAGTGATTGGAACCCTGCTTATATCTGTCAGCCAGGGCTCCCTGATAGGACCAGGTTTACAGACCCAATCAGGGAACTCATTTCCTGAAATTGTTCCTATACTACAACATGTGAAGATGAGTTTTTTTTTCCTTTATTCATTCACTGGATGAGGGTGTCACTGGCCAGGGCAGCATTTATTGCCCATCCCTAATTGCCCAGAGGGCAGTTAAGAGACAACCACATTGTTGTGGGTCTGGAGTCACATGTAGGCCAGACCAGGTAAGGATGGCAGCTTCCTTCGCTAAAGGGCATGAGCGAACCCGATGGGGTTTTCCCCCCAACAATCACGGTCACCATTAGACCCTTAATCCTAGATATTTTGTCAAACTCAAATCCCACCACCTGCCATGGCAGGATTCGAACCCAGGGCTCCAGAACGTTACCTGGGTTGCTGGATTGATAGTCCATCAATAATATCGCTAGGCCTTCGCTTTACACTCAGGGCAAACACTTCCAGACTGTCTGATGCTGATGAGAATGCCCAGATTTACCAGCTCCCTGGCACATCATGCTGAGCGTTGCCCAGAATCACAACTGAGCTGACAGGTGTTCACCTCTTCCAACACCTAGAGTACAAACGGTTTGTTACACAAAACTGCGGCCAAGCATGTGAATTCTAATAGCCGTCATTTACTGCAGAAGTTAATGAACCACACTCTGAAAGGGATTGGAGAGGCTGTAGCAACAGCAGAACCTCCCTTGACATTTGAGTATTGAGGTAGGTGATTATAAGCAGTGACTCCAAGTATATAAATAAACAGGTTTATTTGCTAGTCACCAGCCTCCAGTTCCAGAGATCTCGTCGAAAACAGGTAGAAGCTCTCCCCCTGGTGGCTGATTGTCTTTACAGCAGCAGCAGTGTTTAAAGTTCTAACTTTGGAGACGATTCCTTTCATGTTCTCAAAGCAAAGTTTGCCCAGATGGTAAAACCAGTAAAAGTTGCAAAGGATGCGTGCTCAATGGGCCGAGGACTGGCAGTTGAAGTTTAATTGAGATAAGTGTGAGGTGCTGCATTCTGGTAAGGTAAATCAGGGCAGGACTTACACACTTAATGGTTAGGTCCTGGGGAGTGTTGCTGAACAAAGAGACCTGGAGTGCAGGTACATAGTTCCTTGAAAGTGTAGGCCCAGGTAGACAGGATGGTGAAGAAGGCATTTGGTACGCTAGCCTCTATTGGTCAGTGCATTGAGTATAGGAGTTGGGAAGCTATGTTGCGCTGAACTGGAGCCCTGGGTTCAAATCCGGCCAAGGCAGGTGGTGGAATTTGAGTTTGATAAAATATCTAGAATTGAGAGTCTAATGGTGACTGTGATTGTTGGGGGAAAACCCTACCTGGTTCGCTAATGCCCTTTAGGGAAGGAAACTGCCATCCTTACCTGGATAACAAAGTGTGAAGATGGATGAACACAGCAGGCCAAGTCATATCTCAGGAGCACAAAAGCTGATGTTTCGGGCATAGAACTTTCATCAGGAAAGGGGGATGGGGAGAGGGTTCTGAAATAAATAGGGAGAGAGGGGGAGGAGGACCGAAGGTGGATAGAGGAGAAGATAGGTGGAGAGGCAGTTGGAGATGAAGAGGTCGAGGGAGGGTAGGAGGCCGGGGGGTGGTGTCCAGGAGGAGGACTTATGTTGGAGGCGGGTGAAGGGATCAGTGGAGTGAGGGTTAGGCTCCCGGTTGAAGAAGTAAGCATGGAGGCTAAGGCAGCGGAAAAACTGCTCGATGTCCAAACGTGACTGGTATTCGTTGATGTGTGGGTGGAGGGGGACAAAGGTGAGCCCCTTGCTTAGGACTGACAGTTCGTCTTCTGTCAGTGGGAGGTCTGGGGTGATGGTGAAGATGTGGCAGGGCTCAGTGTCCACCTCCAACTGCTGTTGAGACATTAACCGCCTTAACTTCTCGACCCCTCTCACCCACTCCACCCTCTCCCCCGCAGAACGGGAAGCCCTCCACTCCCTCCGCTCCATCCCCAACCTCACCATCAAACCCGCAGACAAGGGAGGCGCAGTGGTAGTATGGCGCACTGACCTCTACATCGCCGAGGCCAGACGCCAACTCTCCGACACCACCTCCTACCGCCTCCTTGATCATGACCCCACTTCCCCGACGACCAAACCATCACCTCCAATACCATCCATGACCTCATCACCTCAGGTGACCTCCCATGCACAGCCTCCAACCTCATTGTTCCCCAACCCCGCACGGCCCGTTTCTATCTCCTTCTCAAAATCCACAAACCCACTTGCCCTGGTCGACCCATTGTCTCCTCCTGCTCCTGCCCCACCGAACTCATCTCCACCTATCTGGACTCCATGTTCTCCCCCTTGGTCCAGGAACTTCCCACCTACGTCTGTGACACCACCCATGCCCTCCACCTCCTTCAGAACTTCCAATTCCCTGGCCCCCAACACCTCATTTTCACCATGGATGTCTAGTCCCTATACACCTGCATTCCTCATACAGATGGCCTGAAGATCCTCCGCTTCTTCCTGTCCCGCAGGCCCGACCAGTCCCCATCCACCGACACCCTCATCTGCCTAGCCGAACCCATCCTCACCCTTAACAACATCTATTTCGATTCCTCCCACTTGCTACAAACAAAGGGGGTGGCCATGGGTACCCACATGGGCCCGAGCTATGCCTGCCTCTTTATAGGTTACGTCCCTCTTCCGCACCTACACTGGGCCCAAACCCCACCTCTTCCTCCATTACATTGATGACTGTATCAGCGCCGCCTCTTGCTCCCACGAGGAGCTCGAACAGTTCATCCACTTCACCAACACCTTCCACCCCAACTTCAAGTTCACCTGGACCATCTCCAACACATCCCTCACCTTCCTGGACTTCTCAGTCTCCATCTCAGGCAACCAGCTTGTAACTGATGTCCATTTCAAGCCCACCAACTCTCACAGCTACCTAGAATACACCTTCTCCCACCCACCCTCCTGCAAAAATTCCATCCCCTGTTCCCAATTCCTTCCCATCTGCCGCATCTGCTCCGTGGATGAGGCATTCCACTCCCTCACATCCCAGATGTCCGTGTTCTTCAAGGACAGCAACGTCCCCCCCCCTCCGCGGTGGTCGAGGACGTCCTTGACTGTGTCTCCCGCATTTCCCGCAACACATCCCTCACACCCCGCCCCCGCCACAACCGCCCCAAGAGAATCGCCCTCATCCTCACTTACCACCCCACCAACCTCCGGATACAACGCATCATCCTCCGACACTTCTGCCATCTACAATCCAACCTCACCACCCAAGATAATTTTCCATCCCCACCCTTGTTTGCCTTCCGGAGAGACCACTCTCTCTGTGACTCCCTTGTCCGCTCCAAACTTCCCTCCAACCCCACCACACCCGGAACCTTCCCCTGCAACCGCAGGAAGTGCTACACTTGCCCCCACATCTCGACCCTTACCCCCATCCCAGGCCCCAAGATGACTTTCCACATTAAGCAGATGTTCACTTGCACATCTGCCAATGTGGTATACTGTATCCACTGTACCCGGTGTGACTTCGTCTACATTGGGGAAACCAAGCGGAGGCTTGGGGACCGCTTTGCAGAACGCCTCCGCTCGGTTCTCAATAAACAACTGTCCCTCCCAGTCGCAAACCATTTTAACACACCCTCCCATTCCTTAGATGACATGACCATCCTGGGCCTCCTGCAGTGCCACAATGATGCCACCCGAAGGTTGCAGGAACAGCAACTCATATTCTGCTTGGGAACCCTGCAGCCCAATGGTATCAATGTGGACTTCACAAGCTTCAAAATCTCCCCTTCCCCCACTGCATCCCAAAACCAGCCCAGTTCATCCCCTCCCCCCATTGCATCACACGACCAGCCCAGCTTGTCCCCTCCCCCCATTGCCTCCCAAAACCAGCCCAGCCTGTCTCTGCTTCCCTAACCTGTTCTTCCTCTCACCCATCCCTTCCTCCCACCTCAAGCCGCACCTCCATCTCCTACCTACTAACCTCATCCCACCTCCTTGACCTGTCCGTCTTCCCTGGACTGACCTATCCCCTCCACACCTCCCCACCTATACTCTCCTCTCCACCTATCTTCTTTTCTCTCCATCTTCGGCCCTTCTCCCCCTCTCTCCCTATTTATTCCAGAACCCTCTCCCCATCCCCCTCTCTGATGAAGGGCCTAGGCCCGAAATGTCAGCTTTTGTGCTCCTGAGATGCTGCTTGGCCTGCTGTGTTCATCCAGCTTCACACTTTGCACTTTGTAATCTTAGCTGATTATTTATACCATTTTTTAATTGTATAATCTGCTGCCTTTTCTTTCAAAGTAACAATGGCTACACTTTGGAAGCTGTTTTTGACTGCAAGTGGTCTGAAATACCCATGAAATGGAAAGGCATTTTAATTATATTTGTTCATTCTCAGTGAAGCAATATTTCAAATTTTGCCACCTGTGAACAGCGAAGAGGAAGTTTTTTTTAAGAAGACAGTTACAGCACGAAGTATTAACACAGTGCAGGTGGTTCTCAATTTTGTTTTTGCCAGGAATCAGGCACAGATGTAAAATTTCACAACCCAACATCTTTGAGAGGAATTAAATAAGTTTAAGTAAAACCCTTAGTTTAGATCATCAGTGCAAGTACAGGTGAAATGAATTCAGATTAAATAGTGACATGTGTTTTAAACGTGATTGCTAAACTTTATATTGCAGGGAAAACCCTTATAAAGTTGGTTGAGGATTTCCTTCACAATATGTGCTTAGTATAAGAAGCCCTGTACCATGCTAAATAAAGTTACAAGCATCTAAAAGAACGCTGGACATTTTACTTGGATGTTAAGTTTTTTTAAGCTCAGCTTGGAAATTTAAAACAAAATCAACACACAGCTATATTTCCAAATTTGACATATTTTGCCACTATCTGCCCTGCAACCCTCACCCTGTCTGTACAATTCCCTTCCTCTCCCTGTGATTGCCTTTATCACAAAATCTATTGTGGTTCATTGTCGGACTGTAGCCGACGACAAAACCAATTATTGTTGCTCAGTCGTGGCTCAGCGGATTCTATTGTGACTTCTTAGTCAGAAGATACATCTCAGTCATGCACGTAGTCGTTCCATTTGGGTGCTCTTTGGATGAAAGATTAAACTGGGACTTTGTCTGCCTTCTTAATTAAATGTGAAATATTCCATAGCACTACTTGAAGGGAAGTCAGAAGTCACACGACCCTGAGTTACAGTCCGAGACAATGGGAACAGCAGATGCTGGAGAATCCGAGATAACAAAGTGTGGGGCTGGATGAACACAGCAGGCCCAGCAGCATCTCAGGAGCACAAAAGCTGACGTTTTGGGCCTAGATCCTTCATCAGAGAGGGGGATGGGGAGAGGGTTCTGGAATAAATAGGGAGAGAGGGGGAGGCGGACCGAAGATGGAGAGAAAACAAGATAGGTAGAGAGGAGAGTATAGGTGGGGAGGTAGGGAGGGGATAGGTCAGTCCGGGCAGGACGGTTCGGTCAAGGGGGCAGGATGAGGTTAATAGGTGGGAAATGGAGGTGCACCTCCCAGTCGTGAACCATTTCAACTCCCCCTCCCATTCCTTAGACGACATGTCCATCCTAGGCCTCCTGCAGTGCCACAATGATGCCACCCGTAAGTTGCAGGAACAACAACTCATATTCCGCTTGGGAACACTGCAGCCCGATGATGTCAATGTGGACTTCACCAGCTTCAAAATCTCCCCTTCCCCCACTGCATCCCAAAACCAGCCCAGCTCATCCCTGCCTGCCTAACCTGTTCTTCCTCTCACCTATCCCCTCCTCCCACCTCAAGCCGCACCTCTATTTCCCACCTACTAATCTCATCCCGCCCCCTTGACCTGTCCGTCCTCCCTGGACTGACCTATCCCCTCCCCAGCTCCCCACCCATACTCTCCTCTCCACCTATCTTCTCCTCTATCCATCTTCAGTCCGCCTCCCCCTCTCTCCCTGTTTATTTCAGAATCCTCTCCCCATCCTGCTTTTTCTGATGAAGGGTCTAGGCCTGAAACGTCAGCTTTTGTGCTCCTACGATGCTGCCGGGCCTGCTGTGTTCATCCAGCCCCACACTTTGTTACCGAGTTATAGTCCAACAGGATTATTTGAAATCACAGGCTTTCGGAGGGCTGTTCCTTTGTCAGGCACCTCTACATTGTGGATATCAAAGAAGAGCAGGGAAGATTTCTCTGATGATCAGGCCAATATTTATCCCACAACCCATTTTTCTAAATTAGATAGTCTGGCCATTGATAGATTACTTTTGGTGGAAGGTTGAGATGCGCAAAATAACTACATTATTTCCCACAGTGACTACATTTCAAAAGCACTTAATTGGCTTTACTGCATTTTGGGATGCCCTGAGGTTATAAAAGCTGCTTCATGCAAGCCATAGAGTTATACAGCACTGCACCAGACCCTCTGCTCCAAACAGTCCATGTCGAACATAATCCCAAACTAAACTAGTCCGTCCTTGCCTGCTCCTGGCCCATATCCCTCCAAACCTTCCCTTCTCATGTAGTTATCCAAATGACTTTTAAACGTTGTAACTGTACCCACATTCCCCACTTCCTCAGGAAGTTCATTCCACAGACAAACCATCTTCTGTGTAAAAAAACTCCCCCCTCATGTCTTTTTAAACTCTCTCTCTTCTCCTTTCACACTACTTTTCAAATGCTCTGTGCATTTATCCATCAATATGAGCATGCACACATGATATTAACCATAGCACGTTATCCTAAGTGACCAAGCACAAAGGTAGTAAATGTTTGATTTCCTGGCTGTATTTTTGAATTAAGCTTGGCCGGCCATTGTCGAACAAGTTTGCTGACACTGCTTATGTTATGTCAGAGCCTCTAACCTCCACACCCACCTTCTACCATTGGATATTCGAAATATCAATTGTCACACCTCTCCACAATGAAGTCCTTGTTACCCAACAGATGATTTTTCGCTAACCCTGACTCTTTCGTAACCAAGAATGAACCAGTTTAAAGAAAACTATAATGCTCCAACGATTGAAACATACACCATTGTTCAGAAACTGCGTGCTGCAACTGTACAAAATGCTAGTGCGGCCTTATTTGGAATGTTGTGTACAGTCCTGGTCGCCCCATTACAGGAAGGATGTGGAAGCATGGGAAAAGGTGCAAAGGAGATTTACCAGGATGTTGTCTGGTCTGGAGCGAAGGTCTTATGAAGAAAGGCTGAGGGACTTGGGTCTGTTCTCATTGGAGAGAAGGAGGCTAAGAGAGGATTTAATAGAGACATACAAGATGATCAGAGGATTAGGTAGGGTGGACAGCGAGAGTCTTTTTCCAAGGATGATGACATCAGCTTGTACAAGGGGGCATAGCTACAAATTGAGGGGTGATAGATTTAAGACAGATGTCAGAGGCAGGTTCTTTACTCAGAGGGTGGTAAGGACATGGAACGCCCTGCCTGCCAATGTAGTTAACTCAGCCACATTAGGGGCATTTAAACAGTCCATGGATAAACATATGGATGATGATGGGATAGTGTAGGGGGAGGGGCTTAGATTAGTTCACAGCTCGGTGCAACATCGAGGGCCGAAGGGCGTGTTCTGCACTGTCTTGTACTATGTTCTACGTTCTATGTTCTAACTGACAATGGACTAGCTAATATAATTGCTGTGGCTACCAGGTCAGGTCAGAGGTAGGAGTCTTCATGTTACTGACTCACCTCCTGTCTGCCATCTACAAGTAAACAGTATGATGAAATAATCCCTGCTTGCTTGAATGAGTACAGCTCCAACAACACTCAAGAAGCTCAACACCATCCAGGAAAGAGCAGCCCACTTGTTTGGCACCATATCCGCGAAGCATTTACTCCCTCTACCAATGACACTCAGTAGGAGCAGCACCCATGAGATGCACTGCAGAAACTCACTGAGGCTCCTGAGACTGTCAGTACCTTCCAAGCCTACAAACCGGTACTATCTAGAAGGACAAAGGCAGCAGATACAAGGGAAAGCCAGCCCCTGCAAGTTCCCCTCTGAGGCACTCACCACCCCGAGTTGGAAATATATTGTCGTTCCTTCAGTGACGCTGGGTCAAAATCCTGGAACTCCCTTCCTAATGGCAAGGGTGGGTTTACCTTCACCATTTGTACGACAGTGGTTCAAGAGGGACTTTCTGAAGGGCAGCTAAGGATGGTCAATAAACACAGGCCCAGCCAATGATGCCCACATCCCATCAGTGAATGCAAAGGTAATGATAAGACCCTGAGGTGCCTACACAGCTCGGATGTGGAGAGGGTGTCTCCACTTGTGGACCCGGGGGCCACTGTTTCCACGGTAAGAGGTGACCCGTTCATGTCAGAAGTAGGGAGAATTTCACATCGAGTAGCAAATCCTCGAAACACTCTTCCTCAAAAAGCAGCAGACGCAGAGCCTTTTTAGGCTTAGGGAGGTAGATGATTGACAAGCAAGAGGGTGGAAAGGGCTTTGGGGAAAGGCAAGAACGTGGAATAATCAGATCATCTATGATCTTATTGAATGATGGAGCAGGCTGCAGGGACAATGTGACTGGCTTACTCAATTTTTGATTTGATTTTACTGTCATGTGTACTCAAATACGAAAGTACAGGAGTATGGTGAAAACTGTATAATGTGGCGACACAAAGTTCCATCTTAGATACTAGTACCTCGGCACAGAACTTTAAGAAAAAGCTAGAAAGAAAGAACAAAGTTAAAAGTGAAATATTGAAGTAATAACAGCACAGTGACATTTTCTTAGTCTTAAGTTGTGAGGTGGGATAAAAAACCCCATCAGCTTGTGGATATACCTTGGACTAAAATCCCCCGAAGATGTAAGTTTGTGACAATTACATTGGACTAAAATTCACTGAATATTTGGACTCACGAAACCATGGGCCTCAACTGAACCGGGAAAAGGCTGGTTGTGACACACTGGGTAGTATGGAAGATAGCATCGGGGACAGATGTTTGGAACAGGGGTTAGCTTGAAAAACTAAAGGAAGACACCCCCCCACCCCCACCAACTGTTCACGCCCCAGCTTAAAACAGTAGAGGTAGTAGACTGCAGGAAGCAAACAGCTTCAGACCGACTAAAGCCGACAGAGGTACGAAGCCTTTCAATTCCCGACCGGAGCTCAGGCACAGAAATACCCAACATTCCACACCATGGTGCTACATGTAAACTTGTTTTGGATGTAAGAACACTCACACTGCCATTTAAAACTTAACGAATACCCATCCAGGGGAAATAATGGACATTCCGAACCATCAAAACTATTCAAACATTAATCGAAAAAACATTCACACCTCCTCCAGTATTCAGTGCTGAGAGGGGGAGCAACAGCCTGGCAGCTGAACCCAGATTTGGTGGGAGGTAAGGGGGTCTGCAGCTGGCTATAACTGGGGGCCCCGATCCCAGTGCTGTGCGCTGCGATACCAGCAACGCGCTCCGATTCCAACTCAGTGTGTGTGGTCTGATGAGGGGTCTCTGTGCGCCCATCCAACATGCCTAACCACATCAGTGGATACCACCAGACTGATGGTTATCAGCACTCGCGGCCCTCCGCAGAGCCCAGCTATGGCAAGACCCTGTAACCCAGCTTGGCTAGTCTAAGATAGGGGAAATTGGGGTTTGGGGGCAAATGATGTATGGCACCCTGAAGGAGGGGAAGCGGAGTAGGGCTTTGGGTTAGCAAGTAATCTCTCTCTCTCTCACTCCCCACACACTCCTTCCTCTCACTCTTTCTCCCCCCGCACCCCTTCCTCTCTCTCTATCAGTCCCCATACACCCCCTCCTCTCTCTATCTCTCCCCCCACAACCGCCCCCCCTCTCTCTCTCCCCCGCCAGCCCCTCTGTCTCACTCACTCTTCCCACATCCCCGTCTCCTCTCTCTCTCTCTCAACCACATTCCCTCCCCCTCTCTCTCTCTCCCCACAGCCCCCCTCTCCCCACAACCCACTCTCTCTCACTCACTTTCCCCACACCCCAGTCCTCTCTCACTCTCTCTCTTCATACCCCTCCCTCTCACTCTCTCTCTCTCTCTCTCTCTCTCCCCCCACACCCCCTCCCCCCCTCTCTCTCTGTCAGCCATTTGGTCACAACCACACATTGTAACTATTAAGCCCACTGTGTCAAATCTTGGGTGTAAGGATTAAAAGGGCCCAAGTTAACTGGGAGATAGGTCTCAGTTGGCAACAGTTGGATTTGATTTTCACTTTCCAGTTTTCCTGCAAATATACTCCATTTGCTTGCTTTTCAATAAAAAAAAATCAGTTTCCTTTTCTCCTGAAGCATCTGCCTCCTGTGTTTTCCACCAGGCCACATTCCACTACCTGACCCCAGTGTCAGAACCAGGGAGCTGGCGAATCATAAACTCCTTGCAAAGTCGAAAGTAAAGAAATAAATATTACAGTCGTCCTTCAGTGCTTAGCGGGTCCACGCTTCTGGGAATCACCTTGAAACCAGAAATCCATGCCAGGCCAAGAGACTGCCATGTACCATCAAAGGCCTTACTCATGCCAGTTACCCACACAGAGAACTTGCAAACTCCATGTAGTCACCCAAGACTGGAATTGAACCCATGATCCTGGCACTATTAAGTAGCAGTGCTAATATCTCAGCCACCATACGCATATTCTGAAATCACCGGTTCGCAAAATAAACACTTTCCTGGAATAAGGCAAAAGCGTCCAAGAAATTAACTTTTAATTCCTGCAAATGTTCCTGGAGGGTTAGCGACCCTTGTTTGGGGAATGTGAGAGAGTTGGCAGAGCGGGGCTGAGGGGACAACACCGCTGCAGTGTTTGATGCAGGCAGCAAGAAAAACAGTACACTAGCCCTCTAGCAGACTTTCATCAACTGGGGAAAAGTATAGGAGCAAAGAAGTTCTTCGGAACTTATTGAAGACGCTGGTTAGGGCTCAGCTGGAGCATGGCGTACAATTCCAGCTGCCACAATTGAGGAAGGTTGTGAACGTTTTGGAGAGAGCGTGGAATAGATTTACAATAGGATGAGAAACTTTAGTTATGAGGCTAGATTGAAGAAATTGCGTCTGTTTTCCTTGGAGAGGAGAAGGCTAGGTGTTTTTGAAAACGTGAGGGGACTGGACAGAGAAGACAGGATGAAACTGCCCTCTTGTAAAAGGATCAGGAACAAAAAAGACACAGATATTAAGTAGATTGCAAAAATAGCAAATAGGATGTGAGAGAAAAGAAACTTTTTCGGGCCTAGACTTTTGGCCTAGGCCTGAAACGTCAACCTTCCTGCTCCTCTGATGCTGCTTGGCCTGCTGTGTTCATCCAGCTCTACACCTTGTTATCTCAGATTCTCCAGCATCGGCAGTTCCTACTGTCTCTGAAACTTTTGCACTCTTTGAGTATTCAAGGCCTGGAATGCAGTGGGCTCCCTCCTGCCCATGGACTCCATTTACATTTCTCATTGCTAGGGAAAGGCTGCCACCGTCATCAAAGACCCCTCCCACCCCAGTAATGCTCTCTTCCAACCTCTTCCATCGGGCAGACAATACAAAAGCTCAAAAACATGCACCAACAGGTTCGAGATCACCTTCTTCTCTGCTCTCGTTAGACAACTGAATCGACGTCTCTAATTTCAAATCTACCATTGATCTTGCTGATGCTGACCTTGCTGTGTTCACTTCCTGTGCAGCTGTATGCTTGTATGCCTCACTCTGTCTGAGCACCCTGCCATGTCCTTTTTACCTGTGATCTGCCAGTATTGCTCACAAAACAAAGCGTTTTGCTGTACTTAGGTGCATATGACTGCAATAAATTGAAGCAAATCAAAACCAGGTTTTGACAGGTGTTTGAGGCAAGTTCAACTGAAGCGTTGATTATTCCGTTAGAAACAATGTTCAATATTGACAACAAATAACAAGAGTATAAGGCATTTCAGTCATTTACAGGGTCATTACGGACACAATAGGTCGAATGGCCTCCTTTCGCACTGTAACAATTTTGTGATTCTGGGTCATATGGAATGGGAGGTCAAGGGTCAAATATGATGTGAGTGAATGCTTCATGATTACATCGATGAGCATGGGTCAAGGAAGCGTTAAGGACCCGAATTTTGCATTAGTGCAGGTCATTTGTCTCTCACTTCCTTCTCATAGGCGTCTGGCTCTCCCACCGGATTTTATACATCTCACTATTTATCTCTTCCTTGGGGTATAACCGGGCAGGGAAAGCCAGACATGGGCGGATGATGAAAAGAGAAAGAGAAACCCACAGCCTGTACTCAAGAGGAATGACTAAAGAATGGGCCTGGAGGAAAAGGGAGAGAGAGATTCTGGAACGGGGCGAGGGCGAGAGAGAGTGAGATAGTGAAATGGGGGTGGGGGGGGGAGGAGGGAGCGAAAGAGAGAGTGAGATAGTAGAACAGGCGGTCAGAAAGAGAGAGTGAGACAACAGAATGGGAGAGGGAAAGAGAGAGTGAGATAGTGAAAAGCGGGGAGGGAAAGAAGCCGTTTAGAATTTGCAAGGCTGAGATAGATTTTTAATCAGTAAGGAAATCGAGGGATAATGGCAGGACATTGGAGTTAGGGGTCATCAGATCGGACATGATTTCATTGAATGGTGGAGCAGACTTTATGGGCCGAATGTCCAACTGCTGCTGCGATCCCTTTATGACCTGATGGTCTAACCATGTGAGGGCAGTGAAGCGAATGGTTGTTTGAAGCAATCGTCCCCTACACCACTAGAGGGGGCAGGAAGCACAGACAACAGAGAAGCATGGGGGGAAATAAAACATAAGAGAAAGCAAACACCAGGAAACAAGCTTCACTACAACCCAGCAGCTAAATCTGAGCAAAAACAGCCTGCATTTATATAAGCACCTTAACTCAGTACAATGTCTAAATCTGACATTAGGATGTATTAGAACTGAAGAGCAAAAACATAATGCTGAATGTTGGATAGTGCATAGAACTGTACAGCACAGGAACAGGCCCTTCCACAATGTTGTGCCGAACATGACGCCAAATGAAACTAATCTCTTTTGCCTGCCCTTGGTCCGTACCCCTCCATTCCTTTCATATCCATGTGCTTATCTAAAAGCCCCTTAAATGCCCCTTGCAGCGCAGTTCGGAAAATACCATGCTCTCTGTAAGAAAACTTGCCCCTCACATCTCCTTTGAACTTTGCCCCCTCTCACCTGAAATGCATTTCCCGGAGTATTAGACATTTCAAGTTTGGGATAAAGATTCTGACCATCAAACCTATCTCTGTGTCTCATAATTTTATAGCCTTGTATCAAGTCTCCCCTCAGCATCCCCACTCCAGAAAAAACAACCCAATTTTTTCTAGCCTCTCCTTATAACTCACACCCTCTAATCCAGGCAGCATCCTGGAAAGCCTCTTCTGCACCCTCTCCAAAGCCTCCACACCCTTCCAGTGGTGTGGTGACCAGAATTGAACTCAAAACTCTAAGTGTGGCCTCACCCAAGTCTGAGAAAGCTGCAACATGACATTCTGTTTCTTATCAGACAAAAACAAAGTTGCCGGAAAAGCTCAGCAGGCCTGGCAACATCAATCCTTATTCTCAATTCCCCGACCAATAAAGCCAAGCATGCCGTACACCTTCTTCACCACCCTGTCTATTTGCATGGCCACTTTCGGGGAGCTATGGATTTGAACTCCAACATCCCTCTGTGCATCAATTCTGTTCAGAGTCCTACCATTAACTGGGCACTTTTCCTGAGCATTTGAACTCCCAAGGTGCAGCACCTCACACTTAAACCCCATCTGTCATTTCTCCACCCATTTCTATGACTGGTCTGTGTCCCACTGGATAAGTGATGTTGAATTTGGTGGAGATTTTCTGGTCTAAGGCTGAGTGCTTGATCACATCGTATTTTAGGAGACTCACAAGGTGAATTATCTATGTTGCCCTCGGTACGCACTGTCTCTGATTTCCACCTTAACTTATTTGACGTCAATCACAGAATAACTCTGCACCGACTGGATATGCACCTTGGAACCAGCGTTGCTCCCATCCGTGCATTCTTTCATAGCCTGCAGCATGCCCGCAGGAACGTTGGTGCCTGGCAGCTGTTCTTCCCATTTGCTGGGCAATTACGAGAAATGGCTGAGAAGGGGAAGTCGGAACGTCAGTTTTCCAGCAGGCACCTGTGGGCCCTGGGGCACAGACCGGAGCTGAAACCTTCCTGCGGGACCAGTTGAGGATGCCGTACAATCACACCACAACAGACTGCTCGGACATCACCAGCCGGGCCAGTGCCAACTCTAAGACGGCTCAGTGGTTAGCACTGCCACCTCAGCACCAGGGGCCGAGGTTTGATTCCACCCTCGGGTGGCTGTGTGTGCAGAGTTTGCACATTCTCCCTGTGTCTGTGTGAGTTTGCTCTGGTTTCCTGCCACAGTCCAGGGACCTGCAGCTGAGGTGGGTTGACTGCGCTAAATTGCCCCGTTGTCTCCAGAGATGGGCAATGCAAGTGGAATAAACATGGGAAAATGCAGTGGGAGGGTTGGGAATGGGATGCTGTTTGGAGGGTTGATGCAGGCTGAATGGCCTTTTTTATGAACTGTAGGGATTCTGTGATTTTATGACCAAGCTCCATTGCCAGGAAATGGTTGCTGACCTTTTCTCAGCCCCCTGCAGCTCCACGCTCATTCCGTCTCTGCTACCGTACCCACCTCCCACCGAGGCTCATTCTCCAACATTAGATGCGCGCAACCCCATCACCCCCACCAGCTCCCACCCTCCCACTGACTCTGGGTGGGGCGTTCTCACTCTCTCCCAGCACCTCTACCCCTTCTGCCCATAAGTATCAGCCCCAAACGCCATGCCATCCACTCAGGTTCATAGAAGGGTAGAATCCATTGAATCCCTTCAGTGCTATTCGGGCCAACAAGTCCACGCCGCCCCTCCGAAAATCATGTCACCCAGATCCAGTCCCCTACCCTTTGCATTTCCCATGTCTAGCCTGTCTAACCTAATCATCCCTGAACACTATGGGCAATTTAGCACAGCCAATCCACCTAGTCTGCACATCCTTGGACTGTGGGAGGAAACTAGAGCACCCAGAGGAAACCCACGCAGACACAGGGAGAATGTGCAAACTCCACACAGACAGTTGCCTGACGGCGGAATTCCTGCTCACACGCCCTCTTTTTTTTTCCTTTTATTCATTCATGGGATGAGGGTGTCGCTGGCCAAGCAGCATTTATTGCCCATCCCTAATTGCCCAGAGGGCTTTTAAGAGTCAACCACGTTGCTCTGGGTCTGGGGTCACATGTAGGCAAGACCAGATAAGGATGGTAGTTTCCTTCCCGATGGGACATGAGTGAACCAGATGGGTTTTTCCTGACAATTGACAATGGATTCACAGTCATCATTACATTCTTCATTCCAGATATTTATTGAATTCAAATTCCACCATCTGCTGTGGCAAGATTTGAACCCTGGTCCCCAGATTGTCATCTGGGTCTCTCGATTAATAGTCGAGTGATAATACCACTAGGACATCATCCCTTTATGATATTAATGGTGAAGGCAGCCAATAACAGCACATCTGGGGAGAAGCAGCTGTCTCCCCAGGATGAAGCATCGGTAAGGCTTCCTCCTGAAACCCCCAACATTGCCAATCCTCCACCGGCACTGGGTCTGCAAGCAAACCATGCCTGGGATCAGAGGTTGCTGACCCCTCACTGCGAAGATGACGAGGCAGAAACACCCATGGCCACTGGCACTGGGAGGTACACTGAAGATCGGGCAGTTGCTTAGCCACCTGCTGAGGAGGACCCAGAGGTGTCTGCAATTGCGGGATGCTTCTATGTGTAACGGGTGAAGCAGCTGCTGACAGATGTCTCTCCCACACAGGGCCATCATTGTTCAAATGTCATCTGTTTGTCTCTCTGGGCAGGTCTGGCCTGCTCTGTGGGGTGAAAGGGCCCGAGACCTTTTTTTTCTGAAGAAGGGTGTAGGCCCGAAACGTTAGTCTTCCTGCTCAGCCTGCTGTGTTTATCCAGCTCTACACCGTGTTATCTCAGATTCTCCAGCATCTGCAGTTCCTACTATCTCTGAAACACTCTCTTTAATACTATTTGATCTCTTAAGGTTACAAAACTTCCAGACCCTCTTGTAGAT
Organism: Stegostoma tigrinum; assembly: GCF_030684315.1. Classification (NCBI taxonomy): domain Eukaryota; kingdom Metazoa; phylum Chordata; class Chondrichthyes; order Orectolobiformes; family Stegostomatidae; genus Stegostoma; species Stegostoma tigrinum. The sequence continues at coordinate 75,216,542 of NC_081366.1, read as the reverse complement.
TTACACCATTGCTCTCTCCTTGACCTGAGGAGGGGGGCAGACTGGTTCACTCGCTGTGCTTTGGGTCTCCATGACTCTACCTTGCTTGTTGACAAGTAGGCCGGCCAAGTCAGGTCCTATTGCTGTAAGTAGAGCATATCATGTTCTGGGGCTTATTCTTGTAAGAAAGTGGGAAGGCAGTTTTTGTCATGTATTGACATGAACAGCACCTGATTGTGTAGTAACATAGAATAATTGATAACTTATAGCACAGAAACTGGTGATTGACCCAGCGGGTCTATGATCTGTTTTTATGCTCCTCTTGAACTTTCTACCAAACTATATATAGAAACATAGAGGATAGGAGTGGGAGGAGGCCATTCGTCCCTTCGAGCCTGCTCCTCCTTTCTTCACAATCATGGCTGATTGTCCAACTCAATAGCCTAATTCTGCTTTCGCCTCATAACCTTTGATCTCATTCACCCCAAGTGCTATATCAGACAATTCCAAGAGATTCTAAGAGAGAGGTGTGCATGTGAGCTCTGGTTTCAGACCTTGCAGATGGTTTTCTGGAACTTCCAAAGATCTGGCCAATCAGGGAGATACACTCAGTAGTTCGAATCAGTGTCACGGGACCTCATGCCTTTCTGTCTGGGCCCTCCTTTAGTGGATAAGTTGTTGGGGTCATGTCTGTCCAGGATAACTGTTACCTTTTCCATGATGATAATGTCATTAGCACCAGGGTGCTGTGTTTGCACTTTGTTTGCATTGTGGGTTTTGTGATTCCAGTGTTTTACTTGTCCAATGTACCCAGCATCCCTCGCTGTTTGGCCAAGTTCACAATCTATCTGTGTTTTAGCAGCTAAGAGGCTGCTACAGTACTGCCAGACCTGTTTATCTGTAGGCTTCAGATCAGGCTCTGGTGACGCCACCTGCACAATCTTGTCACATTCTGAGCTTTTGTTCCCACCTGAGGAGGGGGGCAGACTGGTTCACTCGCTGTGCTTTGGGCCTCCATGACTCTACCTTGCTTGTTGGCAAGTAGGCCGGCCAAGTCAGGTCCTATTGCTGTAAGTAGAGCATATCATGTTCTGGGGCTTATTCTTGTAAGAAAGTGGGAAGGCAGTTTTTGTCATGTATTGACATGAACAGCACCTGATTGTGTAGTAACATAGAATAATTGATAACTTATAGCACAGAAACTGGTGATTGACCCAGCGGGTCTATGATCTGTTTTTATGCTCCTCTTGAACTTTCTACCAAACTATATATAGAAACATAGAGGATAGGAGTGGGAGGTGGCCATTCGTCCCTTCGAGCCTGCTCCTCCATTCTTCACAATCATGGCTGATTGTCCAACTCAATAGCCTAATTCTGCTTTCGCCTCATAACCTTTGATCTCATTCACCCCAAGTGCTATATCTAATCGCCTCTTGAATGCATTCAATTTCTTGGCATCAACTGCCTCCTGTGGTAATGAATCCCACAGGCCCACCACTCTTTGAGTGAAGAAATGTCTCCTCACCTCCATCCTAAATGGTCTACTCCAAATTCTCATACTATGACCCCTGGTCCTGGATACACCCACCATCGGGAACATCCTCCCTGCATCTACCCTGTGTAGTTCTGTTAGAATTATATAAGTCTCCATGAGATCCCCCCTCATTTGTCTGAACTCCAGAGAAAACAATTCTGACCTAGTCAGTGTTTCCTCATTCATCAGTCCCACCATCAATGGAATCAGCCTGATCAACGTTTGCACTCATTCAACACAACTAGTATGTTCTCCTGAGATAATAAGAACTGCTGATGCTGGAGAATCTGAGAAAACAAGGTGTAGAGCTGGATGAACACAGCAGGCCAAGCAGCATCAGAGGAGCAGGAAAGCTGACATTTCAGGTCTGGACCCTTCTTCAGAAAAGAAGGATCCAGACCCAAAACATCAGCCTTCCTGCTCCTCTGATGCTGCTTGGCCTGCTGTGTTCATCCAGCTCTACACCTTGTTATCTCTAATGTATTCTCCTGTCCCAAGTACAGTCATCTTTATCTAACATCCCCTTATTAATATTAAAACTACTTGCCTCACCTATTCCACGAGCTATCAATTTCCAGATGCCATCTTCAAGCAAAGAAATTGGAACTGATTTGGACTTTGTATCTATCCCTGGCTCTTGACAATCTTCTTGCCATATATGAGATGTTGAGAGCCGAACTGCGTTCTGACTAAGATATCCTATTTTCCACTCCTTAGCAAGTCCTGACTTCACACCAGGCCCCCTGTTGCTGAAACTGTCATCCGCACCTCTATAACCTCCAGACTTGGTGATTGGAATACACTTCTGGCCATATCTTAGCCTCTGTATGTTTCATGTCATCCACTTCCTGTGCGTTAACTCACACCAAATCGTTGAACTGGCAGACCCACTCTGGCTTCCAGTTAAATCATGGCTTGATTTTAAAATACTTGCTCATGTTTCCCAATTCATCTGTGGCTTTGACCATCCATTTCTGAAGCTCCCTGCAGATATGCAAACGTCAGTGCTACCTGTACTCATCAAATTCTGACCTCTTGTGCATCCTCTGCTTCAGCTTTGATTTAGTTTATTGCTGCCACATATATCTAGGCACAGTGAAAAGTTTTGTTTCAATTGCAGTATAGCAGATCATACCTTACGAAGCTCATACAGTGATAGAACAGAGTGAGGAATACAATATTACAGCTGCAAAGAAGGTGATACATAAGTGAGGCAAACATTAGATTTGAAATTAGAGAGGTCCATTCAGCAGTCTAGTAACAGCGGGGAAGAAGCTGTTCTTGAACCAATTAGTGCGTGTGTTTGAGCTTTTGTATCTTCTGCCTGATGGAAGAGGCTGGAAGAGATTCTAACTGGTGTGGGAGGGGTCTTTGATGATGTTGGCTACCTTTCCATGGTAACGGGAAGTATAGATGGAGTCAATGGATCAGAAGATGGCTTGCATGATGGGCTGGGCTGTGTTCATTAATCTTTGTGGTTTCTTTTGATCCTGGGTAGAGCAATTGCTGGACCAAGCCATGATGCAGCCAGATAAAATGCTTTGTGTGGTGCATCTGTAAAATTGCCAAGCATTTATCTGCTGGGTAAAAACTGAAAGAAGCAAGGATGTTGTAAATCAGAACCAAAAACAGAAATTGCTGGAAGGAAGCTCCTCTACTGTTCGAAGGAAGGGTCACTGAACCTGAAACGTTAACTCTGATTTCTCTCTATTGATGCTGCCAGAACTGCTGAGCTTATCCAGCTACTTCTGTTTTGCTTACATCTACGCTGGAATTCACCTCCCTGAAACCTCTCATCCTCTCTAACCTGCATTCCTCCTTAAAGATGCTCCTTAAAACCCTTCAAGCAACATTTTGGTCATTTGCAAATAATATCTGATAATGTGTCACCATTTATTTCACTGGGGTCCTGTGAATGATTTAGGGCCTTTGTGAATGTGAAAGGTGCTACATTAATACCTGCTACTGTTGCTGTTATGTCAGATTTTAATGCTACCTTCACAGAACAAATAACTCTATGTGCACAAAAAATACTGAAGCTCTAATGAAGGGTTATGTAGACTTGAAACGTTAGCTTGCTCTCTCTCCATGGATGCTGCCTGACTCGCTGTGACCTCCTGTATTTGTTGTTTTCAGTACAGATTCAGTACAGCGTCTGCAGGAAAATTGCTCCTAACTCAATGTGAAGTCCTACAGGAACCAATTAGAATGTGGCAATTTTAGTCCGGTCACACCCATGCACTCCCATCTCTGCAGTACCCCCGACGCTGGATAGTGTGTCACCCATGCACTCCCATCTCTGCGGTACCCCTGACACTGGATAGTGTGTCACCCATGCACTCCCATCTCTGCAGTACCCCCGACACTGGATAGTGTGTCACCCATGCACTCCCATCTCTGCAGTACCCCCGACGCTGGATAGTATGTCATCCATGCACTCCCATCTCTGCAGTACCCCCGACGCTGGATAGTGTGTCACCCATGCACTCCCATCTCTGCAGCACCCCCGACACTGGATAGTATGTCACCCATGCACTCCCATCTCTGCAGCACCCCCGACACTGGATAGTGTGTCACCCATGCACTCCCATCTCTGCAGCACCCCTGACACTGGATAGTGTGTCACCCATGCACTCCCATCTCTGCGGTACCCCTGACACTGGATAGTGTGTCACCCATGCACTCCCATCTCTGCGGTACCCCCGACACTGGATAGTGTGTCACCCATATAGTCCCATCTCTGCAGCACCCCTGACACTGGATAGTGTGTCACCCATGCACTCCCATCTCTGCGGTACCCCTGACACTGGATAGTGTGTCACCCGTGCACTCCCATCTCTGCAGTACCCCCGACACTGGATAGTGTGTCACCCATATAGTCCCATCTCTGCAGCACCCCCGATGCTGGATAGTATGTCGCCCATGCACTCCCATCTCTGCAGTACCCCCGACACTGGATAGTGTGTCACCCATGCACTCCCATCTCTGCAGTACCCCCGACACTGGATAGTGTGTCACCCATGCACTCCCATCTCTGCAGTACCCCCGACACTGGATAGTGTGTCACCCATGCACTCCCATCTCTGCAGTACCCCCGACGCTGGATAGTGTGTCACCCATGCACTCCCATCTCTGCAGCACCCCCGACGCTGGATAGTATGTCACCCATGCACTCCCATCTCTGCAGTACCCCCGACACTGGATAGTGTGTCACCCATGCACTCCCATCTCTGCGGTACCCCCGACACTGGATAGTGTGTCACCCATGCACTCCCATCTCTGCAGCACCCCTGACACTGGATAGTGTGTCACCCATGCACTCCCATCTCTGCGGTACCCCTGACACTGGATAGTGTGTCACCCGTGCACTCCCATCTCTGCGGTACCCCTGACACTGGATAGTGTGTCACCCATATAGTCCCATCTCTGCAGTACCCCCGACGCTGGATAGTGTGTCACCCATGCACTCCCATCTCTGCAGCACCCCCGACGCTGGATAGTATGTCACCCATGCACTCCCATCTCTGCAGTACCCCCGACACTGGATAGTGTGTCACCCATGCACTCCCATCTCTGCAGTACCCCCGACACTGGATAGTGTGTCACCCATGCACTCCCATCTCTGCAGCACCCCCGACACTGGATAGTGTGTCACCCATGCACTCCCATCTCTGCAGCACCCCCGACACTGGATAGTGTGTCACCCATGCACTCCCAACTCTGCAGTACCCCCGACACTGGATAGTGTGTCACCCATGCACTCCCATCTCTGCAGCACCCTCGACACTGGATAGTGTGTCACCCATGCACTCCCAACTCTGCGGTACCCCCGACACTGGATAGTGTGTCACCCATGCACTCCCAACTCTGCGGTACCCCCAACACTGGATAGTGTCAGGGACTGTGGTAAACACTAAGTGCCATTTCCTCTCTATCAACTGAGTACGCTGAGGTCAAATTAACCTCCAGTTCAATACTACTAACATTTTTTATTTCTGCTGATAAATGTTGCCTTCTTCCTAGAGGGAGTGAAAGAGGCTAAGCTCTTGGGGGAAAAAAAACCTACAATAAATAAGGAGAAATGCAGTGTCTGTTCTGATTAAATTGGTGATCCCATGCTGTCTGTCCCAGTTATACAACCTTCTCGAGTACAGATTAGAGACAGATGAGTGTGGGAGCTGAACGAAGAACACTGTGTCCTCATTGAAACTCGAATGAAGAATTAAAATCATTGCAACATTCTGCTAATCTGCAGATCCTGACCTTGAGGGACCTGCAAAATACAACGGGAGAAAAAAAAGACAGGAATGATTTGCGCTGTCATACTCAATAAAAACTCCATCCTGTCAGCATTTTGCTGACTGCTCTGAACTTTCTTGCAAATTAATCTTAAAAGCCTGCTGCTTCTTTCATTCAAGTGATTTAATATACTGGAAACGTGAATAATGTTAAAATTGAAAAGGTAAATCAGTGTTGCTGTTTATTACATTTGAATTATTACCTTCATGAATTACACTTTCTGAGAGTAAAGCTGACAGGGCTCAGGTGGGAGATGAGAAAGTGCCAGGATCCTGCTTCTGATTGGAAAATCTGAGCTGTCTTTCTAATTAGGAATCAAAGGAACAATGCTCTGTTACCCCTGTTTAATCATTCTAATTTCTTGCGGCAAAATAATCCTGAAGATATTGTATGACTTGGTCATATTTAATCCATTTCAAACCCAGCTTAATCCACCTCAACCTCGTGTGTCAGGAATAATTCTCCTGGTTTTTTTGTGGCAATCTGCAATGCTCCTGAATTTGAGATCTGCTTGGAAGTTCTGGGGGAAACGTGGCCCATTGCGCGATTCTGTCTTTGACTCACCACCCATTGGCAACACAATCAGCCATGGTACGGGTGGCATGCAGTTTGGGAATGTAAAGCAAGACAATGTCGGAAACACAGTGGTTCGCTTAGTTGGAGCCAGTAAGAATGGCAGAGGCTGGAGTCAAAGATAACAATGCTTTGTTATCCCTGTTTAATTGTCCTAATTTCTTGCAATGAAGCATCCCTGAGGATTGGTTCTATTTAATCCAGTTCAACAACAAATTTTTTTTCTGAAGAAGGGTCCCAACCCGAAGCGTCCACTTTCCTGTCCCTCTGATGCTGCCTGGTCTGCTGTGTTCCTCCAGCTCTGCACGGGTTTACTCAGTTGGTTTGCTTGGGTAGCCCAAGGGTGTAGGCTTAAGAAATGTAGGTGGTTTATTCAAAACTGGGAGACTGTGTAGGCAGACCAGTTGTGGCCTGATGTCCCAAGCATTAGGACACATACTCAATGCAGACACACGGCAGTGCAGGGCTGAGGGAGTTAGAGGGGCTACATTTGAAGAGAGGTATTAAACTGAGGTCCATCTTGAAGAAAACAAAATTGTCAAAGATGTGACAGGGAATTCCGCCGGGTGTCCTGACCAATAATAATCCCTCATATGTACCTGAAACGGATGATCATTGGCACCTGAATGGGCTACTCTGTGCCCATCACTTTTTTATGCCCCGTTTTCTACAGTGAATGCTCTTCCAAAGTATCTTACTGGTTGCAAAGTCCTTTGGGGCTTCCAGACATTGTGAAAGGTGCCATTTAATTAACCAATGGCTTCCCAGTAACCATGGGTCCAAATCTTAGAACTCCCTGATAAACCGGGGTGGCACAGGGGCTTGGGACAGCACGGTGGCTCAGTGGTTCGCACTGGTGCCTCACAGCGCCAGGGACCCGGGTTCAATCCCAGCCTTGGGTGACCGTGTGGAGTTTGTACGTCCTCCTGTACTTGTGCAGGCTTCCTCCGGGTGCTCCTGTTTCCTGGATTGGCACTGGGGAATTGCGCAGGCTGGGTGGATTAGGCATGGGAAGCGCAGGCGCAGAAGGATTGGGTGGGTTGCCCTGCCGGGGGTTGGTGTAGACGGGATGGGCCGAATGGTCTGCCTCCACACTGTCAGGATTCTATGGTCCGTATGGGCGGGCCTATACCAAATGGATTAAGAACGCAGCCCACTGCTACCACCTTCTGAATGGCCTCTGTGGATGGGCATTAAACACGACCCCAGCCAGCCAGCACCCACATCCCATGAGTGAATTTCTGTTTGAGAAAGGTCTTTCGGTCCCATCTTCACGAGCCTCAACATTTTCCACAGGTACAAGCCACACCTGAAGTGTTGATTTAAGATTTGTGAATCAAGCAAGAGCCGTCCTCTCCACACTTCCAGGGACACCACAAGCAAATGGGCATTGAGAAATATAAGCACAAAAAAGACCAATCTGTCCCACTGTAGCGAGCCTAATTGCTAGGTCTGTGGCACATGGTCTACAGGTTGTGAATCTCTTCTGAAGGAGTATTAGGGGAATGCTTTGTTATGTATAAGTTTTTTTCGTAGTTGTGCTTAGCCACATATAATGATCAGAGGAGATAGTAAGAACTGAAGAAGTGCCTTGATCCAAAACGTCAGCTTTCCTGCTCCTTTGATACTGCCTGGCCTGCTGTGTTCCTCTAGCTCCACATTGTGTTATATCTGATGCTGAGAGGAAATCCTTTTCCAAAAATATACCAAAGCACAGGGAGTTTCGTTCTGTATTTAGTCTGTTGTCTCCCGACTTGGAGACACATGGTCATACAGGATGGAACCAGGCCCTTCGGTCCAATCAGTCCATGCCATCAAGACTTCTGAAACTAAACTGGTCCCACCTGCCTGCTTTTGGCCCATATCCATCCAAACCTTTCCTATTCATGTACTTGTTTAAATGTTGTAACTGTACCCACTTCCTCAGGAAATTCATTCTGCACATGGACTACACTGTGTAAAAATAATTGCCCCTCGGGCCTTTTTGAAAGCTCTCCTCTCACCTTAAAAGGCTGCCCCCTAGTCTTGAAATGCCCCATCCTAAGGAAAAAGATACCCACCATGAACTCTATCTATACCCCTCATGATTGTGTAAACCCGTATAATGTCACCTCCTACACACCAACGAAAGAAATCTCAGCCTATACAGACTGTCCTTACAAATTAAACCCTCCATTCCCAGCAACATCCTGGTAAATCTCTTCTGAACCCTCCGCAATTTAATAATATCCTTCCTATTACAGGACCGGACACATTACTCCAGAAGATGGATTCAAATGGCCGAGCAGGACATTGGGTACCAGCAATGTTCAATTTCCCAATGCTGACATCCTTCCCTTCCATGGGGAAAATATAATCAGCTAAAGATTCAACACAAGCGCCTTGTTAATATACAGGAGCAAAATTCTGCAGGTGATGAAAACCCAAACAAAAACTGGGAAATGGCAAAGACAACTTATCAGGTTTGGCAACAGTAAGCCAGATACTATAATGTTTCAGGTCAATGATCTTTCATCAGGACAAGAAGAAGTTAACTACGTCTTAGACTTAAAGCAAACCAAAAGTTGAGTCTGAGAGTTGTGGTGGTGATGGAGAATGGAAATAGCACAGAGCAAGTCCAAGGTAGGATGGAAAGCAGGAGCAATTAATTGGCAATAGAGCTGTGGGCTCTGAGGCCAAATGGAGTGATCAGGAAATGATAGGTGTTTGGGAAGAATCTGGAACACACTGCCTGTGGGGACAGTACAGACAGAAACTCTCATAACATCTTTCCTCCTTCAATCATTCATAGGATGAGGGTGTCACTGGCCAGGCAGCATTTATTGCCCATCCCTAATTGCCCAGAGGGCAGTTAAGAGACAACCACATTGATGTAAATCTGAAGTCACATGTAGGCCACACCAGGTAAGGGTGGCAGTTTCCTTCCCGAAAGGGCATTTGTGCATCAGATGGGTTTTCCCCAATGATTGGCAATAATTTTATTAGACTCTTAATTCCAGACATTTATTAAATTCAAATTCCACCAAATGCCATGGCGAGATTCAAACCCAGGCCCCCAAAATGTTAACTGGGTCTCGAGATTAACAGTCCGGCAGTAATGTCACTAGGCCATTGCCTCTCCCCTCTAAATACTTCAGAAGTATTTAGATTTAGACTTATGATCCCAAGGTTGTGGGCCTAGTGCGGGGAAATGGGATTAGAAAAGTTAGGTGGCTGTTTTTGGCCTGCAATAGGTCACAGGTCTTTTCTCTGTGCTGTAGATCTCTATGACTACGATGCTAGAGGAGTGTAAAAGGTGGAATGATATGCAGGCCTCAGCCAAAACCAAGCAGGGTAAAAAGGAGAATGACATTAAGTGTTCCAAGAAAAATAAAACAAAATGGGGGATGAGATTACAATTGAAGATTGTTGAACGCAGAAGGGTGTGAATCACCAAGTTGAAAGATGAGGTGCAGTTTGTAGAATCCCTGCAACATGGGAGCAAGTCATCTGGCCCGTCAAGTTCCCACTAACCTTCCCAGGAACATCCCACCCAGCCCCAATCCTATCCCCACATTTCTGTGGCTAACTCACATAGCCTGTACATCCCTGGAATGTGCGGGGGGACCTGCACAGACACAGGGCGAACACGTAAACTCCACACAGACACTCATACACGGATGGAACCGAACCCAGGCCCCTGGGGCTTTGACGCAGTAGTGTTGACCACTTAGCCACTGTGCCTTCCAATTACTGAACTTTACACTGAATTTCACTGTTTCACCTGAAAGGTGTCAGGGGCTTTTAGACGGTGAGAAGGGAGCATGTGAAAACGCAAGTGTTATTTACACAGAAGAAGGGGTAAGAAATGGAGGGGGTATTGGAAGGACGGCAGGAAGCTGAAAGGGGAAGATACATTTGGTGATACCACGCTGGAACTAATGTAAATTTTCTGCAGAATTTGCCACTGAAATTGACATGAATCCTCTGATTTCCTTCTGCTTTTTGCAGAATGCAAGGGCAGACACACTGATTGGATCTCATGACCGACAATTGTTGCACCAAGTTCATTGAAAATAAAAATTAGACAGTAACAAACAATAGATGACAAATTTTGGCTACATTCCCAAAATAAAATGAACTAGCCTCATAAACCTCACAAGACTCATAAGACAAAACTGACATGTCAGCTTGATGGTAGCCGCTGGAGATTTCCATTCTGTGTTTATGGAGCACGAGTGACTCGATACATTTTTCTGATTTTTCGACTTGGCAAGGAGCTCTCCTGGAGAATAAGGACATCAAAAGCTGTCTCCCTTAATAAGACAGAGCGTACAATAACCCTCAGAATTCAACATTGGGCTTGCCAACTGCTATAGACTCATCATTCCAACAGCAGGCAATGATAGCATTTGGATGCTGCCTCTGAATATTTTCAACAGTTGCCCTCTGATGAATTGGGAGGCAGCTCTTACCTGCTACGCAATAGGATGATCCCGCCAACAGGTGTTAAAAATGTCGACGCTGAAGCAGACACGGATCTGCTCCCGTGTAAGTGACACCTAATTACAGACAGCCATGACCTGGTTCCATGGCTCAATGTTACTCTGCTGCCAGCCCATCCATTTCTGACTGAGTTACAACCTTCGTTCTGCTCGGCACCAGGAAGGCAGCATTTTCAATGAGCGGCAACCCTGAGTCCTTGCTCCGAGTTCGATCACTTCCGTCTGCTTTCTTTGCTTCTTTCCTTTTCCTTTCTTTCCTTTTACTTTTTTCTCTCTCCTTAGAAGCCTTTGTTGGCATTTTGGCAGGGCGAGAGTTGTCCTGGCCTTCCGAGTTTGTGCAGTAGCAGCAATCACAGAGACAGTTCTTCCTGAATGTCTGGTGGAGACAGCAGGAGCTCTCTCCAGTGATGGATGGGAGCAGTGGAGGCAAAAATAGACAACTTGCCCTGGAGTTCTTTGGCAGCAATAAAGGAATCAGGGGAGGATGCCCCAGGAAGAAGCTAGCCAAAGCTCCAACCAGGGCCAGGCCCAGGAGGTAAGACTCTTAAAATCTGAACTTTCTTCTTTCTCTTTTGAATAAGCACCCTAAGGTCTGAGTGTTCTTCTTGTTTTCTTTCTTTTAGTTCCTTCTTTTTAATGCTAGCTTTGCATTTTGTATGTTAAGATGGTGCCATAGAATGGTGACTTTCTGAACTGTGCTCCTGTACTTGAGCACATGTGACAATAAAACCTTATTCAAATTCTGATTCAAACAGTCTTTTGCCTCCTCTCATCCATTCCCCAACAAACTGACCCCCATCACCACTAATTCCACCCTTCCCCCCCGGCTGGGCTCTCTTGCTGAAATAAAGTGTTTAAATGATGTTGCTTTGCCTTCTATTGAGATTCAGATTGCTTCTCATCTCTATCACTGAGGTTACCTACATTCTGCTGTGTTCCTACTGCAACCATTGCATTGCTAAAAACATCACACATACCTTCTTTGCCTCTAGCTTTCATAGCCCAAGCGTTCTTTTGCTAGCTTTCCACAATGAGCCTCTCATTGCTTCAGAGATAATAGGAACTGCCGACGCTGGAGAATCTGAGATAACAAGGTGCAGAGCTGGATGAACACAGCAGGCTAAGCAGCATCAGAGGAGCAGGAACGCTGATGTTTTGGGTCTGGACACTTTTTGTTTCATAAGTTTCAATGTGTTCTCAAATAGTTCTTTAACCATCTCTCCTCATTTATCCCTGCCTTCATAAGTGACAATTTATTTCTTTATTCATTGATCTTATTTTGTATATTCCTGCACTTTCTTTTTCCCTCGGGTTTGTTGGAAGGAGTTACAGGCTGATTGCCAACATGTTGAATTAGGTCATGAATGCTCCTTCCATGGGCAACAAGTCCTGGGGCAGGGCTTGAACCAGAGTCTGTGTCAATCACAGGAAGAGGTGCCACCAACCAAGCCAAAAGGCCTCAGTTGTTTGTTAAAGGTACTTTTCGAATGCGATTGTTTCTTATAGATTGAAGAATGATGGATAACTCACGTGTAATTCTTCCAGATCACTGAAGGTTCCTTCTACTCTGCTCCAGCACCGACTATCTCCATTGTATAAGAGTGGATGGGAGAAACCTCCATGTGACATCTCTTTATGTCAGCATGGCTCCATTTAGCGACTCGAAATGTCAGAGTATTGTAGTGCAGTTTCAGAAGGCAAAACATTGATAAGTCTACAGCTACATGACTCTGCATCTCCTGAGACCTATTATGGACCAGACCGAATCTACTCAATATATTTTAAGAGGGGAACCTCACTCCTAACATTTTCTTATACTAAACATAGATGTGAAGCACCATGTCCCAGATGAAGTGCAACTGGTCAAACTACTTGACATCAAGCAAAACAATTTATTTAAACACCGTAGTTATCATACAAAGAAAAGAAAGAAGAGTTTAGAATTAATTAGGGTAGAAGTCACATAGCACCAGGTTACAGTCCAACAGGTTTATTTGAAAACACAAGCTTTTGGAGGGTCGCAACTTCTTCATCGATTAATATTGATATGGGGATTTACATACACATATTAATCAACTAAAATCTTCTAACTGATTTTTAAAAAATTTAACGGCATCTTAGGTTTGTTTAATACATTCTTGTCAGTTGTGTGGTCCTTTGATCTGTTACTTATAAATCCAGTATCTGACACTACCTCCCTCATTAATACCTGAAGAAGGGGCTATGCTTCGAAGCTTGTGTTTTCAAATAAACCTGTTGGACTATATCCTGGTGTCGTGTGATTTCCGAACTTGTCCACCCCAGTCCAACACTGGCACCTCCACATCATTAGAATTACTTAACCACTGGAAAACGTGAAAAATTGATATGGCATCCATTGCTAATTAAACATTGGACGTAGCAACAGCCTGTAAACACAGCCCTTCACAAATAAAGGCAGATTCCCACAGGCAGTCCTCCAACCCAGGGTGAGGAGCAACATCAAGAGAAGATTCAGAGAAAATAGCAGCTAGGAGACATTCATTGAAGCTCGAATTCTTTTGAGACTCAAAACAACTTCTGCTTAAAACTAAACCTGAAAACTTAAAAAAAAACTAGAAAGCGCAGTCTGTGAGAACTGACCACGCCCAGGCTGCTTCCATTGCACCATCTTTGAAAAAAAACAACTAAGGCACAACCTCTCTTCACAATAAAAATGACATAATAACCATTTAAAGTGACAGCTTTGTCACAGACCTCATTAAGGATCAACTCTTAAAGAGTTAGGCCAAGAGGAATGGCAGAAATATTCAGTGGTGACTGTCTCACTATCAGTAATAATGAAAAATTTCAATGGATCAAACTCTAGTCAAGAAGTTAAGAGCAGAATGGTGAACCTCTCAATGAATAATAGGACTCGATGGTGAAGATCCACCTCATTAAAAGATGGGTCTTTCTAGGTGCTAGAGACTGTCTCTGGAGGCAGCTGAATTTGTCAGAAGGGAGTTGGTTTGGGAAGTCTCAATATTGATTCCAGACTCCATGAGGTTTGTTTTATTCACTTAAAGAGTGTGGGCATTGCTGGCCAGTGAGTGGGGTCTAAGCTCTGCAATACTGTCATATCCAGTTGGTGATGGGTAGTTGACAATTAAATAACAAAAGGGAAGAGGAGACCCTATCAATATTCCATGCTCAATGATGGAGCATCCCAGTGTATCAGTGTAAAAGATAAGGCTGATGCAAACAGTTTCAGCCAGAAATGCCAAGTGAATGATGCATCTCAGCCACCTTCCGGACTTCCCAATATCATAGATGTCAGACAATTTGATTCACTCCCCATTATTTATTGCCTGTCCCTAGTCAACCTTGAGAAAGTGAAGGTGAACTGCCTTCTTTAACTGCTGCAATCCATGTGCTGCAGGTTGACCCACAAAGCCCTGAGGAAGGGAATTCCAGGACTTTGGCCTGGTGACAGTGAGGGTATGGTGATATATTTCCAAGTCAGGATGTTGAGTGGCTTGGAGGTGAACTTGGAGGTCATGGTGTTCCCATATGTCTGACGCCCTTGTCCTTTGGATGGAAGTGGTCGTGGGTTTGGAAGTTGCTGTCTGAAAATCTTTGGTGAATTTCTGCAGGGCGCCTGGCAGATAGTACACACTGCTGCTACTGAGCATCAGTGGTGGAGGGAGTGCATGTGCTACCAAACAAGTGGGCTGCTTTGACCTGGACGATGTGAGTGTTATTGGAGCTGCACTCATCCAGGCCAGTGGGAAGTATTCCATCACACTCCTGACTTGTGCCTTGTGGATGAAGGACAGGATTTGGGCAAACTCAGGTCAAATAGGGAAGAAAATTTCATGCCAATTGTACTCATCAGCACTGCCCACCCTCAACACCCATAACCATGTGGTCAATGAATCAACACTCCTCCCTGGTGAACAATACTCTGTGCCAAATTACATAAACAGCAAGTGATACACAGAGCTGAGTCATTCTACAACCAGTGAGTGGGGTCTAAGCTCTGCAATACTGTCATATCCAGTTGGTGATGGGTAGTTGACAATTAAATAACAAAAGGGAAGAGGAGACCCTATCAATATTCCATGCTCAATGATGGAGCATCCCAGTGTATCAGTGTAAAAGATAAGGCTGATGCAAACAGTTTCAGCCAGAAATGCTAAGTGAGTGATGCATCTCAGCCACCTTCAGGGCTTCCCAGTATCATAGATGTCAGACAATTTGATTCACTCCCCATTATATCAGGTAATTGTTGACAATATTCAGGCAATAGTACTGAAGACTTCTGTTCCTGAGTTTTCTGCACTCTGATCAAGCTGTTCCAGTCTAGCTATAGCACTGGCATTCACCCAACAATATAGAATATTACTGAGGTACGTTTTGTATACAAAAAGCAGGACAAATCCAATCCAGCTAATGACTGACTGCCCCATCAGTCTACTCTCAGCAACTGTGATGGAAGGGGTCATTGACTGTGCTGTCGAGCAGCATTTTCAGACGAATAGCCTGCTCACTGATGTTTGGTCTGATTTCTGTCACGGGGCACTAGGCTCCTAACCATATGTATGAACAACACAGTTGAGTAATGTGGTTACGTGGCCCTTGAATTACACGACTCCTGACATCAAGATAGCATTTAACAGGGTCTGGCATTAAGGTACCCAAGCAAAGTTGGAGTCCATAGGGATTGGGGGAAAATACTCCAGTGATTGGAGTGACATCAAGCACAAAGGAAGATGATCGTGGATGATGTAGGTGCATCATTTCAGCCCTGGGACTGAAACTCCACTGTATATGTCTGAAGCCCATTTATCATCAACTGCTCCACAAATGATCTCCCCATCATATATGCAGTCCGGGCACTGTCCTCAATGCTTTATGGTAGTCCTCAGATATTGAAGCAGTCCATCTCCACATGCAGCAAAATCTGGATAACATTCAGGCTTAGGGGCAAGTCAATTCACACCACAGAAATGCCGGACAGTGACCATTTCCAACGAGAGTAGATCTAGCCATCACTTTTTGATTTTCAATGGTATTACCATTACTAAGCCCCTCTCTATCAACATCCTGGAGCTTACCTTTAACCATAAACTGAACTGGACTGACTGTATAAATACTAGGGCTGCAAAAGCAGTTCAGAGGCTAGGAGCTGTGCAGTGAGTATTGGACCCATATTTACCCAAAGCCTTTCTGATGAAGGGGCTAGGCCCGAAACGTCAGCTTTGGTGCTCCTAAGATGCTGCTTGGCCTGCTGTGTTCATCCAGCTCCACACTTTGTTATCTCGGATTGTCTAGCATCTGCAGTTCCCATTATCCCTGTTCACCATTTACAATGTAAGTATCAAGGTTGCATTACAATACTCTTGTATTGAAGAGTCAAGAACCTTAGCATTGTCCAGTGCAAAGCAGGCCACTGGATTGTCACACAATCCGTTCTTTTTGACATTCATTCCCTTCACCACTGACGCTCAGAGGCAACAATGTGAACTATTTATAAGATGCACTTATAATAACTCAGCAAGGCAACTCGTCAGTTCTTTCCAAAACCAGAACCTCTACCACCCTGAAAGGAGATGACATCGGATGTGTGTGAACACCACTGCCTGCAAGTCCCCTTCCAAGACACACACCACTCGGAACTGTATTGCAGTGTCACTAGAACAAAGTCCTGGAACTGCCTCCTTCACCATGTGGAACATGTGCCCACAAGATAACAACAAAACCAGCCAAAACCAGACTGCTCTACCATTCTCCACATGTTTCAACAACTGTTTAATCCCACCAAAGCATCCAACAAGGTTGAACAGTTGAGGCTTTTGATTTTTTTAATCTACATTGTTTTATTTGACATTACATCTTCATTTCTAGGTGCTTCTTATTTCTCCATCGGTCACAACTTTTCCTGGTATCAGTGTTAAGCTGACTGGCCTATCATTCCCACAGCATATATTCAATCCACCTCTTTAAATACAGGTTTGACGCTAGATGTAACCAGTTTCCTGGCATCGCATGCCTTTTGTAATGAATTCTTCAATAAATGTGAGGTGATTCACTTTGGGAAAAATAATAGAAAGGCAGAATACTGGCTCAATGGAAAGATTCTTGATAGTGTGGATGTGCAGGGGGACCTTGGTGTCCATGTACATAGATCCCTGAAAGTTGCCACCCAGATTGATAGTGCTGTTAAGAAGCCTTACCGTGTGTTCGATTTTATTGGTGGAGGGATTGAGTTCTGTAGCTGTGATGTCATGCTGCAACTGTACAAAACGCTAGTGCGGCCTCATTTGGAATATTGCATACAGTTCTGGTCGCCCCGTTACAGGAAGGATGTGGAAGCATTGGAAAAGGTGCAGAGGAGATTTACCAGGATGTTGCCTGGTCTGGGGAGAAGGTCTTATGAAGAAAGGCTGAGGAACTTGGGTCTGTTCTTATTGGAGAGAAGGGGGCTAAGAGCGGATTTAATAGAGACATACAAGATGATCAGAGGATTAGATAGGGTGGACAGTGAGAGTCTTTTTCCGAGGATGATGACTTCAGTTGTACAAGGGGACATAGCTACAAATTGAGGGGTGATAGATTTAAGACAGATGTCAGAGGCAGGTTCTTTACTCAGAGAGTGGTAAGGGCGTGGAACGCCCTGCCTGCCAATGTAGTTAACTCAGCCACATTAGGGGCATTTAAACAGTCCTTGGATAAGCATGTGGATAACGATGGGATAGTGTAGAGGGATGGGCTTAGATTAGTTCACAGGTCGGCGCAACATCGAGGGCAGAAGGGCCTGTTCTGCGCTGTATTGTTCTATGTTCTATGTGTAAAAACATGTCAAAATTCTTCGGCATTTTCTTCCCGAGAATCTTCAGTTAACATTTCGGGTTGAGTGACCAGGGAGGGTCACCAGACCTGAAATGTTAACTCTGCTTTCTCTTCACAGATGCTGCCAAACTTGCTGACCTTTTCTGGCAATTTCCATTTTTGTTCCAGGCTTTACCTTGTTGCCTTCAAATTAGCTCGGAATTCTAAATGTAAAGTTTGCTTAAAGGACACAACATGCTGTTTTGATATTGAATATGCTTAAAAATTAACTTTTTTTTCATTCACAGAGTGTGGGTACCTCTAGGCCAGCATTTATTGCCCATTCTTAGTTGCCCAGGGTGCAGTTAGGAGTCAATCACATTGCTGTGAGTCTGGAGTCACATGTAGGCCAAACCAGGTAAGGATGGCAAAAGGACGTTATTACAGGGAATAAAAGCAGGTGACCAAGAAAAAAAATTGACTGGACTACGAAATCCCATCCCGTTTGCAAACCCAATTTGGACATGTTTTTGTTCTTACCTTTGGAATGACATCCCTTTAAAAGATCAACATGCAAAAAGCCAAGCAGAGGATGGTATTACATGAGCACGGGTCTTGATTCCATTCCAGGAGCTGTTGGCGAGTGAAGGATTGTTGGTGACGTGGTCAAAATGAGTGGCAAGCAATCTTCCAATGTAACCATAGCAACCGGTGAGAATGGGAATGATCCCTATTCCCTTTATTCATTCCGGGATGAGGGCGTCACTGGCCAGGCAGCATTTATTGTCCATTCTAATTGTCCAGAGGGCAATTAAGAGTCAACCACATTGCTGTGGGTCTGGAGTCACATGTAGGCCAAACCAGGTAAAGATGGCAGTTTCCTTCCCTAAAGGACGTTAGTGAACCAGTTGGATTTTTCTCCCTGACAATCAGCTCATGGTCATCTTTAGATCCTAAATTCCAGATATTTTAGTGAAATCAATTTCCACTATCTGCCATCTCGGGATTTGAAGCTGGGTCCCCAGAATGTTACCCGGGTCTCTGGATTAACCGTCCAGTAATAACACCACAAGGCCATTGTTTCCACAGGATGTGGAGGGGTGCCCCTCAAGCTGATAACAATGTATTTCTCTGAAACAGAGAGTGTCCACAGTCCCTTGTAAACAAAGGTTGATTGGAGAAAGGAGGTCCACTCCCAAGTACTGTCTAGTGACCCCTGCTGGAAGAGTGCAAATAGAGGCATTTGGAAATGGGCAAAATGTTTAAAAACAATCTCTTTATATAACACTTTTGAAGACTTCAGGACATTTTCAGATGCAAATTAAGTACATTTGAATTGTAATTGCATCAGAAACGGTACAAGCTCTTTGCAATGATAAAAGAAACACAGGTGAGGAATGTAAACTGTTGTTAATGTAATAAAATGTGAGGCTGGATGAACACAGCAGGCCAAGCAGCATCTCAGGAGCACAAAAGCTGACGTTTCGGGCCTAGACCCTTCATCAGAGCTTTTGTGCTCCTGAGATGCTGCTTGGCCTGCTGTGTTCATCCAGCCTCACATTTTATTATCTTGGAATTCTCCAGCATCTGCAGTTCCCATTATCTCTGTTGTTAATGTATGTTTTCTCAGGGAAGTGATTTTCATTCCTGTGGACTTCCATTTTGCACTTTGAGTCTTTAGAAACACATTTGATGTGATTTGATTTATCATTGTCACACGTACTGAGACACAGTGAAAAATATTGTTTTGTGTGCTAACCAGGCATTTATGTAAATACATCAGGGAAATAAAACAGAATACAGAAGATAGTGTTACAGTGGCAAAAAAGGTGCGGAGAAAGATTGATCCTAATATTTGACAGGCCCATTCAAAAGTCTGATAACAGCGAGGCAGCGCTAGGCAAGGCATCGTTGTATAACAGAAACAGTTCTGGTGGGTGAGAGGAGCTGCAAAAGGTCAAAAACCAGTTGGTAATTGAATTAGATTTAGTGTGGGTCTTTAATTCATCTGTGACATTAGCTTGTGACTTCCAGGTTTCTCGATTAATTGGGTAAGATGTAAGGGCTGAAACACTGAATCTGTCCTAGGAAGGCATACCAGTTAGCATGATCCCAGTAGGGGCCAGAATGGTTCCATTGAAGACTGATTGTCAACTACAGGAATGGAAAGACAAATACCACAATCCCATTCACATTGCTAATTCCTCTCTTGCTTTCAAAGATTTATAGTCTGTACTCTCTCAGGTCCCTTGTCCCATGCATGCACTTTAGAAAGTTCTCACTTCTTCGATATTTCCTCTCCCTATCCCTTCTGCAGAAATGCATCATCACACGCATGTCGGCATGAAATTCCACCAGAACCTCGGTTGCTCATCCTACTTCCGCACCTGTCTTCCGGTCAACTGGTATAATGCGCACTGTTTGCCACACTTACCACAAGCAAGTTTCAGAAGTCACATGACATGAGGGTGTAGTCCAGCAGGTTTATTTGAAATTGTCAGGTGACGAAGGAGCAACGCTCCAAAAGCTTATGATTTCAAACAAGCCTGTTGGACCATAGTCTGGTGTGGCGTGGCTTCTGACTTTGTCCACCCCAGTCCAACACTGGCACCTCTGCATCGCAGGAAATTTTATACTCTTTTGAAAACCCAAATATTGATGGGAAGGTATTGGTCTCAGCAAAAAACCTCGGGGAATGTCACCCAGACAGAAAAAATAACTCTTTACCATGATTCGCTGCCTTGTGAGCTGAAGCCAATATTTCTCCAAACACTGAGCTTTCTATTCTATGAGCCTGGATTTTACCAGCCAGCCTTTTGAAGATTCGATTCCCCACTGTGTGGAAACAGGTCCTTCGGCCCCACGAGTCCACACTGCCCCTTGAAGCATCCCACCCAGCCCCCTCCCCCTATAACCCACACACCCCTGAACACTACGGGCAATTTAGCATGGCCGATCCACCTAGCCTACACATCTTTGGACTGTGGGAGGAAACCGGAGCACCCGGTGGAAACCCACGCAGACACGGGGAGAATGTGCAAACTCCACATAGACAGTCACCTAAGGCGGGAATCGAACCCGGGTCACTGGCTCTGTTAAGGCTGCAGTGCTAACCACTGAGCCACCATGCCACCCTAGCACTTTTATGAGGCACTTAGTCAAACATTTCCTTAAAATCCATATGAAATAGCCAATAGCAACTGCATCTCCTTTATCAATCTTTTGTCAGCTCATGAAAAGATGCAATTAAATTATCCAAGTACAACCTGTCTTTGAAAGATCAGCTCCCAGTCTCTTTAATTAAGTGAAACCTCTCAGTGCCTTATGAGCTTCTAACATCTTGCCTACCATTGAATTCAATCTGGCTGGCTTGTGTTTTCTTGTTATGTCATTGTACCTGTTCTTAAATAATGATGTTATGTTTGGCCCTCTCAATTCCTTTCCGGAACCTCCTCTCTATCTATAAGAAATGTTTGGGAAATTATGGCAAACTCTTTCTCTATCTCCACTCTTAATTCTTTCATAACCTGGGGTGCAAGCCATTTGGAGAGTTGACTTATCATAGTCGATTTTTCCAATCAAATTACCACCCCCTTCTCTAATTTTATCCTTATTTAATTTGCATCTTCTTCCTGACTAAATCCTGATTCAATAAGCCTAATTGTCTACCATTCAAATATGACACACATCCCAAGCTGTATTAGCTCACCATCTCACCATACTAGCAGCCCTGGCATTGATTCCAATACCTCTCCCACTTACTGGCCTATAGAGTCATAGAGTCATATAGTATGGAAACAGACCCTTGCATCCAACCAGTCCACGCTGACCATGTTCCCAAAATAAACTAGTCCCACTGGCCTGCGTTTGGCTCATATCTCTCCAAACCTTTCCTATTCACATACTTATCCAAGAGTAATTTTAAACATCATAACTGTACCTGTATCCATCATGTCCTCTGACTGTTTGTTCCACACACTAACCAATCTCTTTGTAAAAAAGTTGCCACTCATGTCTTTTTCAAATCTTTCTCCTCTCTCCTTAAAAACATGCCCCCCAGTTTTGAACCCCCTGACCTGAGGGAGAAGACCTTTGCTATTCACCTTATCTGTGCCCCTCATAACTTTATAAACCTCAACCAGGTCACCCCTCAACCTCCTGTACTCCAGTGAGAAAAGCCCCAGCTTATCCAGCCTCTCCCTATAATTCAAACCATTCCATTCCCGGCAACATCCTGGTAAATCTTTTCTGAATCCTCTCCTGTGAAAAATAATATCCTTTGTATACCTGAAACATTTCCATCTTGAAGATCACTCATTGTTCTGTTACAGTTTTCTAATCAACCTTTGGTTCCACTTAACACTGGCAGGATCCTGTTTCCATTCCATTGAAATAAGTCCCTTTCTGTTTTAGAAGTTCTACTTTAGATCGCTCCTTGCTCTCCTCCATTAGACATCGAAACCTTATGATACTTGTACGTGAGTGTTACCCTTGAGCACTTGGCTTACCTCATTGCCAAACATGAGATCTGGTAACGCCTCTTTCTCACTTCACTGAGAACATTCCAAACAAAAAAAGCTCTCCTGGGCATATTTCAGAAAGTCCCCCTTCTTAACTTTTAACCTAATATTATCTCAATGTATTTTAGGTAATTAAAGTGACACTAGCATCATCACTCTATTGTTCTTGCTCTCCTCTATGATTTCCCAGCAGAGCTGTTGCTTTGTGTGCCCCCTTTGTATTTGGAGGCCTGGGGAATAGCCGCACATCATTGTCAATTTTTGTTTCTCTATTCTAAACAGACGGATTTTTTTCTTTGCCCCTTCTTTCCAAAGCAAAGTCCTTTCTGATCAATACTGCCACCCCACCTCCCTTTTATCCTTCCCTAACTTCCCTGAACCCTTCGTATGTTGGAATTTTTAGCACCTGGTCTTTATCATTGTGATAGAAGTTTCTTGCCACTGCAGTAAATTCCTAGTAGGCTGTTTGTTATTACAGCTCACTAACATTATTCACTTGTATTTCTATTCATTATATTCCTTTATTGCCTGTTCCTATCTAATATCTCCTTCTCTAGTACTATCCACCACTGCCAGTCATTTATATTTTTTACTCTGCATACCCACTTCTATATTCTGATGCCCATACCTCTGCCAATGCAGCCTAAATCCTTACAAACAGACTTGTACACTTTGCCATGAACACACTGGCCCATTTGTTGAGGCCCCATCACTTCTTTTTGAAATGTTAGCTGCAGCCTAAGAATTTTGTTTTCATTTATTGGGAGTTGCTGGCTGGACCAACATTTATTGCTCGGGCTTAGACGCCCTTGAGAAGGTGGTGGTGAACT
Source organism: Stegostoma tigrinum (assembly GCF_030684315.1). NCBI lineage: Eukaryota > Metazoa > Chordata > Chondrichthyes > Orectolobiformes > Stegostomatidae > Stegostoma > Stegostoma tigrinum. The sequence goes on along the minus strand of NC_081366.1, from coordinate 75,193,531 downwards.
TCCGTCTTGAACTGCTGCAGTCCTGCTGCTATGCACAGTGCCCTGGGGGAAGGAATTTCAGGATTTTTGACTCAGTGACAGTAAAAGAACGGCGATATGTTTCCAAGTCAGGACAGTGAGAGATTGGAGGGGAACTTGGAGGTGGTGGTGTTCCCAATAGTCTGCTGCCCTTGTCCTTCTAGATGGAAGTGGTTGTGGGTTGGGAAGGTGCTGTCTGAGGATCTTTGTTGAATTTCTGCAGTAGATGGCACGTACTGAGCATTGGTGGCGAATGGAGTGCGTGCTTGTGGATGTAACTCCAATTAAGTGGGCTGCTTTATTCTGGATGGTGTTGAGCTTCTTCAGTATTTTTAGAGCTGAACTCATCCAGGCAAATGGGGAGTATTCCATCACACTCCTGACTTGTACCTTGTAGATGGTGGATGGGATATGAGGAGTCAGGAGGTGAGTCACTCGCTACAGTATCCCCAGCTTCTGGCCTGCTCTTGTAGGCACTGTGTTAATGTGGTGAGTCCAATTTGAATTTCTGGTCAATGATAACCCCAAGGACATTGATAGTAGAGATTCAGTGCTGGTTACACAATTGAATGTCGAGGAGTAGTGTTAGATTGTCTCTTATTGGTGATGGTCATAGTCTGGCATTTGCGTGGCGCAAATGTTACTTGCCACTTGCCAGCCCAAGTCTGGATATTGTCCAAATCTTGTTGATGATACTAATGTTCCAGATTTCTGACTTCTCTGTTTTATAAGAAAGGGGTTAATGTCCATATTACTTCAGCTCCACGTATTCCACTCATTTCACACACAATCTGTCACTTATTGCATCCACCACACAATGTGTTTTAACACTTTTATCCAGCAAAGAAACTGCAAGTCGGCTCTTAATACTAATAAAAAATGATCTTAATCTACTTCAAGACCACACAATACTATATATTACAGAGTAATAATACTATAGTAACAAAATACACTACAAATTAACAACTAACACTATGAATCTATTTAACTATCTTATACTTTAACTTAATTTTGAGTGATCAAATACCACCCCACTAGATTTTGGCCTTGATCCATGTGGTGATGATCATCTGGTCTTCTTCTCCTGGTGGTCCCAGGGCCATCTCCTCTTCAAGAGTTGGTCTTGAGCCACTGCTCCCAATCGATTGGACCCAACCAGGTGTTGATGGTGGGGTGGTCCTTGGGACTCCATGCCTGAAGGTGCTAGGGGTGCATAGGTCAAGTGACCTTTCCCAAATAAGGATGTGAGGCATCCCTTTGTTCTGGAAAGCAATCCAATGTTTCCTGTTGTCCCAGGGATGGGCTGTGTCAATTGTTTATTGTATCTGTATGCTTGTTTTTTTTTGGCATGGATACTTTCGGCCAATGCTTGGCTCGCATTCCCAGCATGCTTAATTCATTAACTGGTTTTTCGTAAATCCATCATTTTGAACGGCCCGTCCGGCTACAGGGTGGATATGAGGAGTTCTAGTCTAGCCTTCAGAAGGAGCAGGTTTATCTGTCTCAGGTCCTCAGGGTCATAGTAATTATGCCTGACCAGTGGTAATTGCACTAAGGGTCATAGAGTTGTACCACACAGAGACAGACCCTTCAGTGTAACTTGTCCATGCCTACCAGATGGCCTACAGTAATCTAATCACATTTGCTGGCATTTGGCCAATATCCCTCGAAACTCCATCTTCAAGGAGTTATGAATCTGCACCCCAGGGTCTCTTTGCTCAGCTACTGCTAACTATGATCACATGATAAACTTTGTGATCTAAGATCTGTGCATCTTCTGCAAATGGGCTACTATGGTTTATACTCTACCAATAGTGACCAGATTGGTTCCAGAGAAAGAAAGATCCTACCAGGAAGAACATTCTTATTTCAACAGAGCAGCTGTCTTCCAGAAAGGAAATCTAGGAGATTAAGGAGCTTCCAAACAAGGTAATTGGCCAACAACACAGTCTATAAGGAATAGCATCTTTCAAGATGATATAGCTTGCAGCTGGAAATTGATCCACAGATTAGATCCAGGATCAACAGCCCTGAAGAAAAAGACTGACAATTTTCCCCAGTCAGAAGAGAGTGCAGCTTGAATAAAGTGTGAAATGGCCAGTTCTTCTGCACGTGTGAAGTCAAAGATTTGAGGTGTGTTGGGGAGTTGAGGCAGTAGTAAACGTAATAAAGTCACAGTATAAACAAGAATGTGTATGTTAATTATGGGAAAAGCTTTGGGGCAGTTGTATCAGATGATAGTCCTGAAGGTGTTAATGTTCATGTTAAATTGACTCCTCCCATTCTGCTGATGTCATACACAGGTTGGATGAACACAAGATGTGCTACTCTATATTTGGAAGGAAACTTCAACCACCAGTGACTAGATAGGCTCAAAATAAAACAAAGACAAAAGAAGATTAGTGAAAGTGAACTACCTTAACTAGCCCTTAACCAATATTACTTATAGGTAGAGGTGACATATACCACAAGGTGCCAGGAGGGGTCTTCAGGGGAAGCATTAGGTCTTGCACTAGGCCACATGCTGTACATTGACCCTCCTTATCCTGCTTTGCTTTTCTCTCTAGCTAATTTTTAATTTCCTTCCTAGCTCCTGAAAATCTGACCCCAAGAAATGAATACCCAAACTCTCTAGGTTGTTTGTCCTGAGCTGTGCCACACTCCCTTCCTCCGCCAGATGATTCTGCATCCTTTCCATGTTGCCCTTTCCCTTGGCACCAAAGAGACAATTCCACAAGTAGGACTTATTTGATGAATTCCAATATGCCTGTCTCTGTGGAACCACCTTTCGTGACTGTTTCTTGACTCTTTCTTGACTCTTTCTCCTACTTACCAGACTGCACCCCTCTTCAATGCAGGCTTGAGGATGATATCTTGAAGATATCTGCTTCTTCCTGATCATGGCATTGGCCACTTTGCCTATTATCCTGAAATCTCACTGCCTGTGGCGTGACTGGGGCGTGAAATGACAGATTATCATTGAATATTGCCTTCCCTTTTTAGAAAATGCCTACAGTGTGGGCTGCAGTGCAATAGTCATTGTACACATGCCAGCTTCTTAACTCCAGCGAGATTTATCATTGTTTGCCTTACATTTAGATATCAATCCCCATTTTTAGGGGTTAGGCAACATAGCAGTCATTGCTTTTGCTTAATTGTGGGCTCGCTGCTCAAGTGACATATTCAGAGAGTGAAAAGAAAAACTTTGTCTCAACTTTAGGAGGTGTTGACTTATTACTTTTATCATGTTATGTTTTGAAAGTAGTATACGGTATAACTTTGGGATATGCCCATGTTATCATCACTGTATCGTATCTAATGGCCAGAGGGTACCAAAGTATCTGACCCCATTTTAACCGGGACTGCTTGAAGCACGACATGCCATTGAAAATACAGAACTTTAAGTCATCATATAGCCTAAAATTAGCCCAGGTAGTGAAGGCGGGTGACCATAGTATTTGCATATTTCAAGTATAATAAATACCCATTGAATCTTTCAAACCACATTATCCAGATCGTGGTTATATGCTCTGGGACCCAACATTACCGTGTCAGGCACAGACACCCCACTGGAGGCAAAAGACACATCAAGATGGCAGATCAAGTTTTGTTCCTAGTATTTCAAGTCACAGTCACCCCACAGTCAGTGAGAGTTCAGGATAACAGGTAAAGTGGTCAGCAGCATGAATGGGAAGAAGCAGGAGTCTTCAAGCTTGAGTTATTCACCCTGCCTATTTACCATGTTCCTGTCTCTCAGGATCTATATGTTTCCAGACCATTTTGCACTGATGCTTTCCAAGCACTGTAATTCATAACTAGTGTCTCCCTTTGGATGTATGGCTATAGGAATGCCGTGATCTATAAATCAAACAGTAAGGGACCTAAAATAAATCCGCAGAAAATCACATGTCTAGGGGCTTCCGAAGGCACTGTAGCACTAAACTAGTGACAACCACTTCATGACACTTTCGAGTAAACATAGCAAAAAACCCTCCAGGCCCAGCAGACACCCTTGAGGATAAAAAAAATGCACATCTGATAACTGTTTGAGGACGGAAGGAATATACTGTGGCTGATTAGAACAAGGCAAGATTTCAAGGCATGAATAAAATCCCCCAGGTTTACCCAGCTCTGTGAACAAATCGTAGATTATCACTGTCCACAAAGGCCTGTGAAGATGCAGCAATTATAGTCAAAGCAACTGGACTCACAAATGGTCAAGAATTCACACAATGCACCACTAGAATTACTGTCCACTCAAATAAAGACTGAGAAAATCTCTTGACAATTCAAAATCCCCAATTGTCTTAAATACAGAAGTCAAATGGCAATTTTTATTTTCATTACAATGTACTTCTTTCAGTCTTAATCTTCCTAATCCTATAATCTTTAGGTTTAGGTTAGTGCGACAATAATTTCTTCATTTATTTGATCTCTCCCAATCTTTGCAACCTAATTGACAGTTTACATGACGGAATTTGCCTTTCTCAATTCAAGAAGTCATCGATTCTCTCACTAATCATTGTTTCACCCTGTCTGATTTATGTTATTGCGGGGATTTTGTTTCTGCATTATTCCTTCAAGATTACTGAACGAACTTCCGAAGCCTGGCACATTCTTGTTAACATGGGACAATCCTGTGCAGCATATTAATTCAGGGAAGGTGAAGACTTTATTGACCTTAGATGAGTAATTATGCATGCTTAGGCTGCCACGTTTGAATCCCAACCACAGTAAGCAGTGGGATTTGAAGTCAATAAAAATCTAGAATTAAGAGTCAAATGATAACCATGAAACAAATAGTGATTGTTTTAAAGACACTTCTGGTTTACCAATGTCTTTTAGAGGAAGAAACTGCCTCTTAACCGGTCTGGCCTACATGTGGCCCCAGACACACAGCAATCTGGTTGACTCCGAATTGCCCTTGAAATGGCTGAGAAAGTCACTCATTGTATCAATGGCAACAAAGCCCGCAGGGAGGAATTAAGCTGAAAGGATCAATCTTCATCAACAAAGGCACCAGAAGTAAAAATTGCAAAGAGAGTCCTGTTGACCTCTTTAATCTGTGGGCTAGTGCCAAATCTGGGAGATCTGGCAACTCAAGACTGGGCATCCACGAGGTACCGTGCACTATCAACAGCTGCAGCATTGTACTTCAGCACAATCTGTAACCTCATGGCCCGGCATATCCCCTGCTCAACCATTACCATCAAACGAGGGGATCAACCCTGGTTCAATGGAGAGTGCAGGAGGACGTGCCAGGAGCAGCACCAGACATGTCGAAAAATGAAGTGTCATCCTGGTGAAGCCACCAAACAGAACTACTTGCATGCCAAACAGTGTAAGGAGCAACAGAGCTAAGTGATCCCACAACTCATGGGTCAGATCTAAGCTCTACAGTCCTGCTACATCCACTCATGAATGGTGATGCACAATTGCACAACTCACTGGAGGAGGAGGCTCCACAAATATCCCCACCCTCAATGCTGGAAGAGCCCAGCACATCTGTGCAAAAGATAAGGCTGAAGCTTTTGCAATACTCTTCTGCCAGAAGTGCTAAGAGAATGACCTATCTTGGCCACCTCCAGTGATCTCCAGAACTACAGATAACAGTTTTCAGCCAATATGATTGACTCCATGTGATATAAAGAAATGGTTAGAGACACTGGATACAGCATAGGCTATGGGCCCTGATTCCATACCAGCTATAGTACTGAAAACTTGTGTTCCAGAACTTGCCACTCTCCTAGCCTAGCTACTCCTGTACAGTTACAGCCCTGGTATCTACCCAACAAGGTGGAAAATTGCCCAAGTATGTCCTGTACCCAAAAAGCAGGACAAATCCAACCCGGCCAATTACTGCCACATCAGCCTCCCCTCGATCATCAGTAAAGTGATGGAAGGTGTCAGCTATCCAGCAGCACCTGCTCAGCAAAAACCTGCTCAGTGACGCCCAGTTTGGGTTCCGGCAGGGCCACTCAGCTCCTGGCCTCATTACAGCCTTTGTTCAAACATGGACAAAACAGCTGAATTCCAGAGGTGAGGGGAGAGTGACATCCCTTGACATCAAGGCTGCATTTGACCAGGTGTGACATCAAAGAGGCTGAACCAGACTGAAATCAATGAGTGTCAAGGGGCAAACTGTCTGGTGGTTGGAGTCATACCTGACACATAGGTGTTGTGGTGGTAGTGTTGGAGGTTAGTCATCTCAGCTCCAACACAACTCTGTAGGAGTTCCTCAGGGTAATGTCCTAGGCCCAACCATCTTCAACCGTTTCATCAATGACCTTCCCTCCATTGTAAGGTCAGATGTAGGGATGTTCACTGATGATTATGCAGCGTTGAAGTCTATTCACGTCTCTTCAGATATTGAAGCAGAAATGTCAAAATGTCCAAATGCAGCACAACCCGGACAATATCCAGGCCTAAGTTAATAAATGACAATTAACATTCATGTCAGACAAGTACTAGGCACTGACATCTCCAACCAGAGAGAATCTAACCGTTGCCCATTGACATTCAATGCCATTTAGATCAATGAATCGTCATTATCGACATCCTTGGGATTACAATTGACGAGAAACAGAACTGGGCTAGTCCTATAAATACTAAGGCAACAAGGACAGGTTACAGATTAGAAGCCCAGTGGCTTAACATCTTCTATGACAAAGCAGCCTGCTTGAATACCAAGTGTGGCTGTGTGAATAGATCTTTGAACAGATCGTCATCTCATATTAATTCAATTAAACACGTTGTGGTCTTATTAAAAGCTCATCTCTCACAATTTTTGCAGTTTTCCATTTACCCTTTTCCCCCAAGTCTTTCACTTTATAGATCTGACAATCCTGATGTTTCACGAATCAGCTGGAATATGTCCTCATTGGACTTGGAAGAGAGGGATGTTTTGGAGTAGAATGCAGTTGTGTTGGACAGTCTTCTTGACAGTCTGAGGATCTGTTCTAACTGAGAGGACTTTAATCTCTTGCATTTCGTTCAAGGAGAATGCTGCAAGAGCAGACACTTGATACATTGCAGCATCTGGAATCTTTAGATACTGCTTGTCCTTTCTTAATATTCTCCTCCCTGGGGATTCATGTACCATTTCTTCAAGTTACCTCATTGAATTTTTGTTCTTAATTTACCCATGCTGAAGGATTAGTTTGGAATTTCTTGTTTGCTCTCAATTCACAAGAGACTTAATTATTGTAGGTATTACTGATGAGTTGATCTTAGATTTATTATACTCCAAAAAAAAACTGACTCCAGGAAAATCAATTCTTTTGGTGAATGAAGCAACAGTCTTTGAGCAAGAGAGATCATTCTTAAGGGGTGGATATCAAACTTGATAAAAGAAATCCCCAGAATCCATTAAATTTCTAAGGTAAAGGCCACAAAACAGACAGACAATAGATCAATGTCACCAAGTAAGACAGGCACCACATACTAAAAATGTTTTCCAATGTTATGGAGTAGAGAAGCCTCACAAGCGCCAACAGTACCCAGCTATTAAAACTAACCATTTTTTATTACAGAGCAATAGGTCACTTTCAGAAAGCATGCCAAGCTAGATGCAACTACAGAAAAATGAAAGATTAAAAACCAAATCACACAACAAGGAAAGGGATCTCTAATACATAACAAACCCAAAGATTTCCGAGGCGAGATCAGTAATCAGTCATTACTATCAAAACTGAAAGGAGTTTGAACTCCAAGTACAAGCAAACTTCAAAAAGAAATGCAATCAAGCAATAGTAGCTTTACAGTAAAGACAGTCAAGACAATGTGCAACTGAATCAGATCAGATTGTAAAGCAGTTATGACAATTTCAAGTTGCACAATAGACAGTGAAATAGTTCCAAAGGGCCAAGTTCAAATCAAGTATCTAACCTCCCAATCTTCTGAGGAAGAATTCTCAACAGGTATAATGGATATCACAACAAGTAAGAAGGAATATCAGGAGACACAACTTGATAAGGAACTATGTTGTTTGCAAGTTTTGAGACGAACAACTATGTTGTTTACCAATAATGAGTGTAATAAGTCTAAGATCAGCTCATCAGTAATACCTACAATAATTAAGTCCCTTGTGAATTCTGACTTTAAGTCACCATAGTCACATCTCTCATCTAGGCTGCAAAGACCGTTAATTAAGTCATGCATATCTTCCCTGATTGCTGTATTCTTCTGTTAAGTATTAGTTTTTCAAAAGTGTTATTAGTCCTGAGGTCGAAGTAATTGCCAAAAGCTCTCGGTCCTTCCTGAAATGTGACTGTTGCTTCTTTTAATAAGTAATAACCTCAACAGCTCTACATTTCCAGTTGTGAGCGGAAATATATTTACTTTCTCAGATTGTGACTTAGCACACAGCTTAGAAAATAACCATGGGAAATGTCAGGTTACCAGAATAGGATATGGGGGCAGTGGATCTGTGTAGGTTGAGGATCAAGCATAAGTCTAATGTGCCGACTAGCCTGCTCCTACACTGTCAGAATTCTATGAAAAGTAATGAATGATTTCCAAAAAAAGAAGAAATTTCTCAGTTGCGCCGAAGTTGTTCAATTTTCTAAATTGCCTAATGCTTGTCTGCTTCGCATGTATGGGTTCCCAATTTTCCCAGCTTGTGAGATTCCATGAACTCCTGTCTTGACAGTGTTAGTTTTGCATTGTCTTAAGCCATCCTCTGTGGTATCTATGTAGCATGGTGACATCCTGGATTACTGCACCAATCAATATTTCCACTGCGGTCTCTGATCAATCAATCAGAGGTTGTCGGTTTCTGAGACCCTAGCAGCGTCAGACAGAGCAGAACGTCACTGTTCCAAGGAGGGATCCACTGAGAAGTCCATTGGGTGCCCTCACAATTCCTGATCACCATTGATCCATTTGGCATCTTCACTGAAAGTGTGAGGCATCCATGCACGATGATGCCCACCTCCAAACTTTAACCATAGAATAGAAACTCCCAGCCCCTACCAGGGGCATGTCATGGAGGTGGCAAGACTTTAAGAAAGACAAATAAAAATGCTTTTCAAAGTCAAAAACCTTTCAATTGAAACTAGCATTGGGCAGTACGGAGGCTCAGTGGTCAACACTGCTGCCTCACAGCAACAAAGACCCGGGTTCAACTCCATCCTTGGGCAACTGTCTGTGCGGAGTTTACACGTTCTGCCCATGTCTGCTTGAGATTCTTCCAGGTGCTCCGGTTTCCTGCCACAGTCCAAAGATGTGCAGGTTAGGGTGAATTGGGCCTTGCTAAATTGCCCTGTCGTGTCCAGGGACATGCAGACTGGGTGGATTAACCATGGGAAATGTCAGGTTACAAGAATAGGGTATGGGGGGTGGTGGGTCTGTGTAGGTTGAGGATCAGTATAAGTCCGATGTGCCGACTGGCCTGCTCCTACACTGTCAGAATTCTATGAAAAGGAAGAGGCAATAGAGGGAGAGGAATTGAATATCGAGGTACTTAACAAGAAATTTCCCTGCTGCAACATGAAATAGCCACCTCCTGTGACCCTCTAGGAAGAAAACCTTCTCTCTCTCTGACATTGGTGCCAGTTTTCCAGTCCAGCCTGTGCCACCTCAGGTCTCCATAGTGCCAATGCCCCCAGTTGCATAAATTTAATCCCCCAGAATAACTAGAAATTTCACCAATGACTTCTGGTTTCTATAATTTCTCCTTTATTGCTGACAACACCGACTTTAAATTGATAGGAAACTCACCCTCATTATAATTCCAACCTTGGAAAGCCCCAACATTTTCTGCTTGAGGCTGGCAGTAGAGGAGATGTTAAAGTGGTCCTGTTAACCTAATAGATATGTACTTTTGAGCCTAACCAGAGCGGGAATAGCAATGCTGTTGTCACATCTCCACAATTGCCCAGCAAAGCATAGCCCAACTTCATGAAATTTGGGTCATACTGAACAATTTCAGTTGGAAAGTTCAGCGACTGTAAAACATTGAACACAAAATATCAAGAGCAAGATAATATGTTTCAAGATGCATAAACACTGCAATGGATTTGTCCTGTCTATGACAATAACTAAGATCTCTATTTACCTCTTGTAATAAATAAAATAAATCTTTATCAGCCAGACAATATTTGAGGTGGTTTTGCACTGATATGTTCAACTGCTGTTTATTGGATAGTGTCACAATTATTGTGACAATACCGGTATGTTTTCTCCTGGTTTCTTTTAGAGAGACATTGGGAGACCAGTGCCATGCAGTCTTTGAGAAGATAAACAACCTGTGAGGCCTTGCTTTCTTTTTAAAGGTTGGAACAATAGAAGCAGCCTGAATGTGCGTGCTCAAGATCCCACCCACTGAACCAGGGATTTTTTGTTTAGCTTTTCTCAGTAGCAGAAGCTGCTGGCACTGTGAAAAGCTGCCATATCTTTCTTCACCACAGCTAAAAACTGGAGTTCTCTCTTTCTCTCAGAATTGTCTTTTGATTGTTCTTTCCTCCTGGATTCGAGAACTGCATGAGAGACAATCGTTTTTTTTTTGATTTTGCCTTTTGCCAAGGCTGCATTTATGGGATGTTATTACGTTCGAACTGTTAAGTTACTGTATGTATTATTTTGTAAAGTATTCTAACAGAGCTACAGCTAAACAACCCCCTTTTCTTATTCTTTCTTTTGTTGTAATTTAACTTTAATGTGTGAATTAATGGTGTTTTACTTAACGTCAAGTAATTTGACCAAGCAAATTGTATCAGGAATGTAACGCCTGACATTTACCCTCAAAATAAGAAAATGTTAGGGTCTAGGCCATCTTCTCAATAGTTTGGGGAGGTTTGGTTTAGGACACGACATTGTGCAGCCTAGGATGGGCAGAATGACAATTGAAACTTGGCCTGAAATTGAGTCTCTGTCAATTTTATTTTCCCCAATCTAACTGAGATTCAGCAGAAAACATGAAAAATCAGAGGACTGTGTGGCATTAAGCTTCAGCAGTCAGTCAAAAAAGTAATCAGGTATGTTCATGTAGACCCGGAGGCTGGCCTGGACAACGTCTACTCATTCATTTCCCTCTCAGCAAATTTGAAGGAAGAAAAATGCCCAGTGCACGTGTGATGGGAGATCAGACCAGCTCTCAGGACTTTCCTACTCGAGTCTCCATTCCATTGTAATAGCCTCTGAACTGGCAACCTCAACATTTTGTCCCACAATCATGTTAAAAAGTATTGATTTCCATCATACATTAAGCAATTACCCAATGAGTAATCGGGGAAGAGAATGATGATTACATGATGCAAACTAGCATTGTGTTAATTAAAAAGATTTTAACTAAAATAACAATATTCATACCAAATCACAAAGCCAAAGGGCACTTTCTTGATCTGATCTAAAGCCTTGAATCATAAAATCCCTGCAGTGTGGAAATTGGCCCTTTGGCCCATCAAGGCTATACTGACCCTCAGAACATTCCACCCAGACCCACCCCCCTAATCTACACATCTGTGAACACTATGGGCAATTTAGCATGGCTTCTTTGGATTGTGGGAGGACAAACACAGACACCTCTCAAAGGTGGGATCAAACCCAGGTCCCTGGTGCTGTGAGGCAGCAGTGCGAACCACTGAGCCACCATACCACCCTTTCTCGTTAGTTTATCAGATAAATTGGATCTAGGAGATTCATTCAGTCTCAGTCTGGCCTTGTGCAACCAGGATCTAATTTAGAGATAGGGCTCATTCATTTATCACAGAAGTGAAAGCTGTAACTCTCAAACTGTCTCCTAGAATTGCTCGTAGATAGGATTGGTTGATGATATTAAGATGACATTTTTACTTTGGTTTGGAAACCAATCACAAAATAGTCATTGCATCAAATACACAAGGAGGCTTCTTTAAGATGCCATAATTTGGATGCACTGTACGTTTATCATCAAATTGACTTTGTGAGTGGGATGCTCTGATCTTTCCATTTAGAATTGAGAGCCTGATCTGGTTTTTGAGTGCCACCACCAGTGGATTTGAAAGCAGCTGTGGTGTGGACAATGTAATATTGGATAGGTCATTTGCCCACTGCCTACCTGTTTGTCCCTGCGCCTGTTCCTCTCAAATTTGCTGGTCATGGGGATGGTGAGGGTAAATGATCCATCAATTAACCAATTGCGACCCTTTAAGTGGTCAATTCATTTCCAGTGTTTACTTACAGTAGGACAGGCCTTGCGCCCACTCACCCACTGTGTAGCTGGGCATGTTTCTCTGGGTAGGCCTGAGGTAGGGGCTAACTTTTATCCACTCAGAAGACATGTGAATCAGACATCTGCTACTGCTCACCCCTCTTGCCATGGAGCTCGTAAGCTGCCTTCCTGAAATGCTGCTGTCCATGTGGTCCGGATGCATCCACAATACTCCTAGGGAGGACCTTCCAGGATTTTGACCCAGCGCCAATGAAGGGGCAGTGTTATCTCTAAGTCAGGATGGGGAGGGGATCTTGGAAGGGAGCATCCTCACATATCTGCTTCCCCTGTCCTTCTAGCTGGTAGTTGCCATGGATTTGGAAGAGGTTGTCTGATATAATCTAATGCTGTCTAAGGAATCTTGGTGAATTTCTGTAGCTCATCTTGTAGATGGTACACACTGCTGCTACTGAGTATTAGTGGTGGAGGGAGTGGATGCTTGTGGATGTGATGCCAATCAACTGGGTTGCTTTGACCGCGATGATGCCAGCTTCTAGTCACTACGTAGTGGGAGGCTTTGGCCTAGTGGCATTGTTGCTGGATTGTTAATCCAGAGACCTGGATAGCATTGTGGGGACACGGGTTTGAATCTTGCACGGCAGATGGTGGAATTTGAAATCAATAAATAACTGGAATGTAGAATCCAAAGAAGGCCATGAATCCATTGTCAATTGTCAGAAAAAAATACCCATCTGGTTTGGTAACATCCTGACCCGGTCTGGCCTATGTGTGACTCCAGACCCACAGCAAAGTGTTGGACTCTGAACTTGCCTCTGGGCAATTAGGGATGGGAATTAAATGCTGCCTCACCAAATCTGCCTTCATCCTGTGAATGAATAAAGGAAAAAAATCCTTACTGTAAGGATATGATTGTATGAGAGTAGGTGCAGAAGAGATTTACCACACTGCTGTCTGAGCTTTTAGAAATGTTTGGATACACTGTGCTTTTCCCCTTGAACTAGAAAAGGTTACAGTTGCATAAGATTATAAAAAGTATATATAGTGTAGACAGGATGACATGTTTTTGGTTAGTAACCAGAGGGCATAGATTGAGTGTAAGTGGTAGAAGGTTAAGAGGATAGTTGAGCAGTATTTCTTTCACCAAGAGGCTGGTGGGAGTCTTGAGCTTGAGAAGATGGTTGAGTCATAACATTTCAGCAGTGTTTAAGTATTCACCTGTGTTGCCAGAGTCTCCAGAGCTACGGTCCAATTGCTAGAAAATAGGATGAGTCATGAGATCTTTGTTGACCAGCACTGACACAATGGGCCAAATGGCCTCCTTGGTGGCACGGTGGCCCAGTGGTTAGCACTGCAACCTCACAGCACCATGGACCCGGGTTCGATTCCAGCCTCGGGCAACTGTCTGTGTGGAGTTTGCACATTCTCCCCGTGTCTGTGTGGGTTTCCTCCGTGTGTTCTGGTTTCCTCCCACAGTCCAAAGATGTGCAGGCTAGGTGGATCGGCCATGCTAAATTGCCCGTAGTGTTCAGGGGTGTGTGGATTATAGGGGGATGGGTCTGGGTGGGATGCATCAAGGGGCGGTGTGGACTTGTTGGGCCGCAAGGCCTGTTTCCACACTTTAGGGAATCTAATTTAATCTAAACATCTATGAGTCTATTCTAAGAGGCATGTGGCAGAAAAGGCATTGACAGTGATATCATTCTAGAGCAAAGGCTGAGGCAGCTACGTAGAAAGGCATGCATCAACCCAAACAGGCCAAGCACCAGGAAAATCTTCAAGCTACATTAAAGACTGTATGATGTCCTGCCAGAAGAATGTGCATGATGTGACTAATAAACTGGAATCTGATGATGATTGTGATGGGACAACGAACAGTGAACACACATATCACACTGTCAATCTGTGTATCATTAGCATTGCGCATGATCCAATGAGCTTACAAAACCTCAAAAAACCTTTCCTTGGGTAACCAGCGATGATTTATTATTGGCCAAAATTGACATGGGGCAAGTACCGATATACTGCCTTTGCACAATTGGAAAATAGGTGTCCACAAATATGGGAAACAATGATGAAACTTAAAGATGTAAACATTTCAGCCTGAGTTCACCAATTCAAGATCAGTATTGTGCAGGCACAGTCAATCTGCCAGGATATCATAGATGTTCCATACCATAAACACTGATGGACCAGCATACAATGACCTACTGCTCATCACAATCCATGGAATCAGAAACCAGAGAAGGTGTAGCAAACTTCATGAAACACTTGTAGACCTGAATAAGAAAGAAGAACTGCAAATGTCAGTTTCTCTGTAATATCCATATTGTTGGTGGTTTCAGTGAAGAAAATGAGACCTGATGATTCTTGATGCAGTCCAATCAAATCCGATAACGCATGCTTAAACCAGTAGTTTGTCATAAATGCTTTAGTTGATGTCCCCTGACCAAGAAAGAGCGAAGGTTGGGATCGGAAAGCAGCAAAATGGGTTTATAAATTTTTTTACAAGATTCAGCAATGCCACGGTAGAGAGTGAATGCTGGAGCACACTGTCAGCTGCAAAGGCTTTGAGGTCAATAAAGATCCAATAGATAGGAACATAGCAGCTGGATAATAGACTGTACTTAGTTTGATGCAGGAAACATTTTCAGACATTTTTAAAAATTCATTCACAGGATGTGGGTACCATTTGCCAGGCCAGCATTTATTGCCCATCCCTAATTGCTCAGAAAATCAAGCACATTGCTGTGGGTCTGGAGTCACAGATAGGCCCGATCAGGTAAGGATGGCAGTTTGCTTACTGAAAGGACAATTGTGAGCCAGATAGGCCTTTTTCCGGACAATTGAATATGGTGTCATGGTCATCATTAAACTTCAAGATTCTTTTTTCTCTTATTGAGTTCAAATTCCACCATCTGCCTCGGTAGGTTTTGAACCCAGGTCCCCAGAACCAGAATTACAGTCCAGCAATAATACTCCTGGGCTATTGCTACCCTCCCCCCACAACCATGAGAATGTGGATGGTGTTGGAAACAACGGAATGGTTTTTTATGTGATTGAGACAATGGGGGATGAAAGGGCAAAGGACTGGGATTAGAATGAGATGATGTCTGCGAATGGGCATTAGAGATCTCTTGTGGGAGAAATGATTAAAGGAGGATTGGTACATGCAGTCCTAAATTAATGGGTTATTCCAGAACCCTCACCCCATCCCCCTCTCTGATGAAGGGTCTAGGCCCGAAACGTCAGCTTTTGTGCTCCTGAGATGCTGCTGGGCCTGCTGTGTTCATCCAGCCTCACATTTTATTATCTTGGATTCTCCAGCATCTGCAGTTCCCATTATCACTAAATTAATGGGTGTTGCTCTAACACAGTTTTTACTACTACCTATTATTTCAATAGTGCATGCCTGATTCACAACAGCATGGTTCCCACCTGATTGTCATCAGAGCAGAGCTGAGCAATAAATGTGCACAAAAACTCAACATTCTTTGGCAAGTTTTTCATCGCTCAGCTCAGTTTGGCAGTTGTTTGCCTCAATTATGGGTGGATAAGTTTTCAAGAACTGTGTACAGCCTTCCATCTCCAAATGCACAAACTTGTACTTAAGGCAAAAAATACTAAAATATGTTATGTTTTTGCATCTCTTATGTTAACTTTATACTTACATTCTGTACTTGTTTGACATTCCAGGAATGCAACTCAAACTTTTAGTAGGGCTTCGATGGGAATATGTGACTTGGAAAATGCAGTTTCACTTAACTTTCTCAAATGTAACTACCGTGGGGGACTCAATTACTAGGGGTCATGAGTTCAAAGTGAGAGGAGGAAAGTTTAAGGGAGATATGCGTGGAAAGTTCTTTACACAGAAGGTGGTGGGTGTCTGGAACGCGTTACCAGCGAAGGTGGTAGACGCAGACACATTAGCATCTTTTAAGATATATTTGGACAGGTACATGGATGGGCAGGGAGCAAATGGACACAGACTGTTAGAAAATAGATGACAGGTAAGACAGAGGATCTTGATCGGCGCAGGCTTGGAGGGCCGAAGGGCCTGTTCCTGCGCTGTAGGTTTCTTTGTTCTTTGTTTTTGTTAGTTGAGGGCTAGTGAATTAGTGAATTCTGCTTCATACATTGTGTGGCAACACAAACAAAAATCAATGCGACTTGGAACATATGACTACAAACTCGCTAGAGTATGTAATGAACAAATATCATTCTCCAAACAATCCCTTTTTCATAAAAATAACAAGAAAAACTGCTTTCATTATCATTAGTAGTTATCCAGTTTCAATGGTCAACAAAGAAAAAGATTCGAGCATGTAAGTTAACTGTTCATTTTTGTCAGTCCTACTTTTATCAGTCTCTTTCATCCACAAACTCCAACTCATTCAAATTGTTTAATGGCATGTGCTTGTGTTAGTGTTAGTAGTTTGCCTAATATCTGCTCATTTCTGGAATGACAATTCCATTCCAGTGAGGGTAGTTTCCACAACTAATTCTTGATTAGACTAAGATATTTATCTTTCAGATTCAAAGTCTCTGCAGAGTTGATAACTTCCAGGCTATGCTGAGTTGTTGCTGCTAGTTGTTTGATATTGAATAAAATCAGCTTCTAGCTCTGTGCCTTAAAAAAGCATGATACATCCTTAGCAGTGAGCTTGGTTGAGGTTCATACTCTGATGACAATTTATGTGAGAACGTCGCTAGGTAATTCACGAATTCGATAAGCCATTGTACCACCCTCACATCAATTGGCTTTTGATGCATCTTTTCAGGATCTGGATCAACATCTTTTTGCTGTTACATCAAGACCGATGTATATGATTTCAGCCATTTTTGATTGTACCTTTTTCAGCTGGATGTGTCAATCCTCATATTCTGCTTCTTCGAGCACTAATATTCAAAACATGCAGTTTATCAGTAACACTGGTTGAAGTTTCAGCAGCCTGCTCTTCCGCGAGTGCAATACGGCTTGTATCACTCTTTCCCCAATCACGACACAAGGTTTACTTCAGGGAAAGCGTTACATAGCAAATGAGCAGTCGAGTGGACACTATATTTATAAAAGTTGAAAACTACATCCAACCTTCAGCACCAAACTATGTGCAGGATATATGTCAAGGATAACGTTCAATACTGGATTGAGGCCACAGGGAAGGTGGGCGGTATGGTTGTTCAGTGATTAGTACTGTTGCTGCATAATGCCAGGGATTTGGGTTCAAAGCCAGCTGTGGCTAACTGCCTGTATAGAATTTGCACATTCTCCCAACTTCTATGTAGGCTTCCTCCCACATGTACAGGTTCGGTGGATTGGCCATATTAAACTGCCCTCTGTTTCCAGGGATGGTGAGATTAACCATGGGAAATGCAGGGTAAGGGGATCAAGTAGTTCTGGGTGGGGAGCACTTTGGAGGGTTGGTACGGGCTAATTGGCTCGTTTCTGGTTCTGAGGAATGGTCACCAGACCTGAAACATTAACTCTGGTTTTTGTTCTTCACAGATGCTGCTGAGCTTTTCTAGCAACTTCTGTTTTTGTGGCCTGCTTCTGCATATGAGACGCCATCTCTTACTAAAAATCCTCATCACGACTTCATGTTTTTCAATTCAGAAATCAACTGTTTCATGTTCAATCCACTAAATAACATCATTCAAATCACCTCATTAGTGAAGAGATATTGATGTTATATTAACTAAAGAATGCTGCATCATTATGAAAACTGACTGTTCAGATAGTTGCCTTCAAATTGTATTACACACGGCTGTATTGTCGAACTTTTAATTTATTTGTTTATTTTTAACAAAGGCTTTGTACCTTAGTGTCTTGTACATATGATGGCTCTGCGAATGCTGACATTATAAACTTTTTATTGTACTCCTGTACTTGACAATAAAACCTAATTCTATGTTCTAAATGTAACTCACTGGTAAACCAGGGGACCTGCACACAGCAAATAAAACTTTTGGAAAAGATTGAACACGACTGTAAGCTTTGGGACTCATTTCAGAATTTTCTTTTAATTTTACAAACATAATGTCATGTCCTGTCCAGTAATTGCAGAGGGATTCATGGAGTCCCGATGTTTACACGAAAGATTGCTTAGCCAATGTAATTAGTGGATATAGCTTTAAATTGCCAGGGTGGGAGTTGGAAGGAGAACTTAAGTGAATGGATAGTTCAAAATACAAAGTGAAATGCAAAAGAACGGTGTTACAATGCTCAGCAAAAGCAGTTGAGTGTGATGGGAAGGGACACCTTGTTTAGCATGAATTGTGTGTCAGCAAATGACATTCATGCAGTAAACAGCAGTAAAGAAAAATAAATCAACGTCTGCTTTTCTGATTATACAAGCCACCTGCTGGATAGCTGGGCTGGTAGAGATAAATCGTTTTGATATAGTCACCATTATTGAAATATAGTTTCATGGCGACAAAGTTTGGGAAAGAAATAGACTTGGGTCCACAATATATTGAAAAGATAGACTGAATGGCAAAGGAGAAAGGATGGTACTGATAATAAAGGTTGACATAAGGTATCAGACCGAGGAAGGATCATGTCTCAAGAATCAGTTATAATCCAAAAACACTTGTGGTGACAATTCAAAGACCCTTTAACAGTAGTTATACTGCTGGGCAGAGTACTGAATATAGCATTATTTATTTGTAACAAAGGCAGTGCACTACCTCTGGGGATTTTAATCTTTAATCAGGACCAATCAAATTGATGGGATGGCCAGAACGTGTAGTATGTTTTCATGACAGTTTGCAGGAGCAATTCATTGCAGAACCGATAAGAGATCTAGAACATTGAACATAGAACAGTACAGCACAGTAGTGGCTCTTCAGCCCACGATGTTGTGCTGACTTATTATCCTACCAAGATCAATCTACTCTGCATACCCTACGTTTTACTATCCTCCATGTTCCTATCCAAGATTCACTTAAATGTCCCTAATGTATCTAACATCACTACCACTGCCTGCAGCGCATTCCACACGCTCACCACTCTCTGTGTGAAGAACCTACATCTGACACTTCCGCTATACCTTCCTCCAATCAGCTTAAAATTATGCCCCCTCATAATAGTCATTTCCACCCTGGGAAAAAATGTCTCTGACTATCCACTCTATCTATGCCTCTCATCATCTTGTACACCTCTACCAAGTCACCTCTCATCCTTCTTCGCCCCAATAAAAGGAGCCCTAGCTCCCTCAACCTCTCCTCCTAAGACCTGCCCTCCAGTCCAGGCAGCATCCTGGTAAATCTCCTCTGCACCCTCTCTACAGCTTCCACACCTTTCCTATAATGAGGTGACCAGAGCTGAATAGAATAGAGTGGCCAAACAAGAATTTTCTAAAGATATTTATGATGTAGCACTGCGTAATAAGCTGGATTTAATGAATGATCTGTGAACATAATACAATTGAACTACAAGTTAAGGTTGAGGATGTTATTATTAGGGGAGATAAAGGGAAACTTGGTAATACGTATATTTTATCTAGATTTCTACAGGCTTTTCAATGAGGTGATGCACAAGGGTTTAGGAGGCGAAAAAAGCTCACGTGTCCTGGGGTAATGCATCAGCATTGATACAGAAAGGGTCAATGGACAGGAAGTAAAATATAGGCACGAATAAAGAATATTCCCAAGTTAATAAACTGCGACTGGTAAAGTTCTGCAAGAATCAATTCTGGGACAACAGTGATGAAATAACTCCACAGGCCAGTATCCTGTCGCCAAGACACACTTTATTGACATGAGCCCCTGATTTTAGTACAGCCTCAGTCCAAGTGAGCTATCAGAGTGTCAGTATCTCGGAGAAATTCCCATTTTTGTCTATCAGCCAGCGCTCCCTGATTGCAGCAGATTAACAGTCCCAGTCAGGAAACTGGGATTCTATGACATCAAGCTGACCGACCCTGTTACGGTCAGTAAGTCCCTCCCCCTCTGCATCTGAGGACATAGGCAGGTTCTTTTCCTTGGTGAGCCTCCTGGGCCGTTTTAGCACCGGGTCAAGTTTTCTGACTTAGCACCCGACACAGATGGTGTGTTACGCACGGGAACTCACCTGTTGCATGAAGACCACGCCAGTAGAATTTCACTCCGTTCCTCTGACGGCAATAGCTGTGGAGCAGCTACATCTGTCACATAGAGACATAAGATAAAGGTATAACTAACGATTGGAAAGGCAGGGGGAATATTGGTCTTAAATGAAAGCAAAAGAATGTGGACGCTGAAAATCACTCTGTTGTTGAAGAAATTCCTCTTCAACTCCGTTCCAAATTGTTTTGGTATGAATTTCTGAAGAAAGATCCAGGCCCAAAATGTCAGCATTCCTGCTCCTAAGATGCTGCTTGACCTGCTGTGTTCATCCAGCTCTACACCTTGTTGTCTTGGATTCTCCAGCATCAGCAGTTCCCACTATCTCTAAGTTGTTTTGGTCTCCTTTTCTGAGGAAGGATGTTCTTGCTGTCGAGGGAGTGCAGCAAAGATTTACCAGGCGGATTCCGGGGATGGAGGGTTTGACATATGAGGAGAGATTGACTAGGTTAGGATTGTTTTCACTGAAGCTCAGATGAATGATGGTGTTGCGGGGCGGGGGGGGGGGGGAAGCGGAAGAGTGGGTTGGTGGCGGGTGGGGGGCTCTCAGAGAGACTTATAAAATTCAAACAGAACTGGGCAGTGTAGATGCAGGGAAGATGTTCCCAATGGTAAGTGTGTCCAGAACCAGGGGTTACAGTCTGAGGATTTGGGGTAGACCATTTAGGACGGAGATGAGGAGGCATTTCTTCACCCAAAGAGTGGTGAGCCTGTGGAATTCATTACCACAGGAAGTACTTGATGCCAAAACATTGAATGTATTCAAGAGGCGACTGAATATAACACTTGGGGCAAATGGGACCAAAGGTTATGGGGAGAAAGTAGGATTAGGCTATTGAGTTGGATGATGAGCCATGATCGTGAAGAACGGCAGTGCAGAATCGAAGGGCCAAGAGGCCTGCCCCTGCTCCTATCTTCTATGTTTCTATACGTCATCTCTCTGCCTCTTTCCCACCTAAAAGAATCACTTCACACTTCTCATTAAATTTTACCTGACACTTGTCTGCACACTGCAGTGACTTTTCGTATGCCCCTCAATAGATTACAATGCTTCTAAATGTACATTTTTAAATGGGCTCTGTGCACCAAGGCCACAATCAAGAAGACAAAGGGATTGAGTGCAATTCTTGGGGAGCTGCATTTTTTTTCCAAACTAAAGGACAATCATTCACTGCCATTCTTTGTTTCCTATCATTCAGCCAATTTCATATCACCCCTGTTTTATGTGTGCAAGCTGCTTTATGGGGCAAAACACCTGGCAGAAACATGAAATTCAGCACGGTACCTGTGCACGCCTGATTCACATACATAGCACGATTCAAGACGTTGGTGAATTGTGAAATACAGTGAGCTGCAAGGCAGATATGCAAACGCTCCAAGCTGAATTTTATGACCCTTTTTTACTTTTTCCTTATCATTTTCATTTTTGAGGGGCGGCACGGTGGCTCAGTGGTTAGCACTGCAGCCTCACAGCGCCAGGGACCCGGGTTTGATTCCACCCTCGGGGCGACTGTCTGTGTGGAGTTTGCACACTCACCCTGTGTCTGTGTGGGTTTCCTCCGGGTGCTCCAGTTTCCTCCCACAGTCCAAAGATGTGCAGGTTAGGCGGACTGGCCATGCTAAATTGTCCCATAAAGGCCAGGGCTGTGTAAAATTGGCTGGATTGTCCATGGGAAATGCAGGTTCACAGGAATAGGATAGAGGGGTGAGTTTGGGTGGAATGCTGTATGGAGAGTATGGAGTGGACTTTTAGGCAGAGTAGACAATTTCCACACTGTAGGGATTCTATGATTCTATTTAATCTTTAGTGGTAGTGGTTCTGTAAGGTTGTAAGGATCTGAAAGGATTAGTACTTAAGGCTATCTAAGGCACTACCCATTTGTGATAATGTTACATAGAATCTCCAAGGAAGAAGACCTAAAAACTAGGTCCTCTTCATAGCCTCTCCAACAATGAGTATCCAATGCAATCTGAAACTAGTTGCTAACATACAATTAAGCTCAAGAGCATCTTCTGGTTAGGGCAGTGAGTGATTTACTTTTGCCACACTAGACCAAGTGGATCCTGTAGATCCCTACATTGTACCAGGATGGTGGCAGCAATCTTACTATCTGCTGCGAAGCAGATTCAATTTGACTGCACACTCACCTGCAACAACACTTTCTATAACTATCCAATTATAATGAAACAGCACCCCTGACCAACACAGTAGAAGAAATCCAAAGAACAGCTATGAATAGGGCAAATTATTTTTGACCTGGTTATGTGTTACCTGGAGCTAAAGGATAATAGCAAAGTTTTTAATAAATAGACGTCCTTCAGTGAATTTAACTTCTGTGGGGTTAAGGTAGTGAGTATATACCGCTCAAGTTTCACTCTCATGATTTATTATGTTATCTGTATTCTGCCTTTGGATTGAAGCCTTGGTCTTAATGCAAGCTCCAGGCCTTTTCAAATGATCTATAAATGACCTTCTGGTGAACATTCCTCCTTTGTGCTTCAATCAATAAGACTGAGCAGTTAACAGTGAGAAGGCCTGCTGGGAATTACTCAATGGTGTGACAACCTCTCATCTTGATTTAAATGGCTTTGATTCCTGTCACAGGCACTTACAGATCCAGCAACTTATGTTTGGCTGACTCGACAATCAATGTCATACCTGAACATCATAAGCATCACCCCCGCACTAATAGGTATTGAGAGCTCAGGGGAAACTGGACTTGACTGGTGGCTCAAGAACCAACAGCTTTGATAAGGTGGACAGAGTGAAGGTGTTTTGACTTAAACCTAGAGGCAATAGTATAGTTTTGTCACTAAAAACACGATAAGGATTTTGGGCAATAAACCTTAGCGCAGGCAGAGATTAAAATTGAAGACATGGGCTAGATCAATTTGAGGATTTATTAGATAAGGACTCGTGTGTGAAAGTCATAGAAAGATGACTGATTGGGAGAGATGAAGTGAGATTGGAAACCATTGGCGTTGAGTTGTTGCGCTGAATGGCCCATTTCATTAATTAATGGCATTAATTTTATATAATCTTATGCAACAATGTTGATAAATGCAGCAATAGTTGGACCATTATTATGCCTTTTTATAAAAAAGAAGTCCAAATGTTGAATGGAGCTGAAACACAATGCCTTAGACAATCCATACAGGAATAAAGCAGCTAAAAACAACAAGGTGTACACAAAGATAACAAGGTGTGGAGCTGGATGAACACAGCAGGGCGGGCAGCAGCAGAGGAGCAGGAAAGCTGATGTTGCGGGTCTGGACCCTACTTTAGATTAGATTAGGTTAGATTCCCTACAGTGTGGAAACAGGCCCTTCAGCCCAACAAGTCCACACCGCCCCTTGAAGCATCCCACCCAGACCCATCCCCTTATAACCCACACACTACGGGCAATTTAGCATGGCCGATCCACGCAACCTGCACATCTTTGGACTGTGGGAGGAAACCGGAGCGCCCGGGGAAAACCCACACAGACACGGGGAGAATGTGCAAACTCCACACAGATAGTCGTCCGAGGCTGGAATCAAACCCGGGTCCCTGGCGCTGTGAGGCTGCAGTGCTAACTTTATTATGTTCAGGGTACAGTACTTGGTTCTGATAAATAGATTAGTTTATTTGGTGAACTTTGTGACTGGCAGGACGGAAGAAGTGACAATGGAGTCTCAAAGGAGGAAGACCGAACAATTAGATCCTCCTCATAGTCTCGTTAGCAATGTCTATTCATATCAACACAATATGCCAATGCTGACTTATATCATTGCAGTTGGCATCAGTATTATGATTGTCTTAAATGCTCCCAGAAAGATGTGGCTCAGTCATTGTGGAATGAAGAATTAATCTGATAGAGCTTTGAAGCCTCCTGTAGCTGCATAGCCCATCAGTACATTGTGTCAACACAGAACGATCAGTAAACACATAGTTAATGGAGTATGAATTGAATGAATTAGTTTTACTGTCACATGTACTCAACTGAGTACAATGAAAAGTTTATACATTACTACTTGCAGCACCGTCAAAGATACTGAGGTACAACAGGGGAAGACGTTGGCCTTGTGGTATTATCGATTGTTAATCTGGAAACCTCGATAGCATTCTGGGACCCAGGTTCGATTCTCACCACTGCAGATGGTGGAATTTGAATTCAACAAATGTCTGGAATTAAGAATCTAATAATGACAGTGAATCCATTGCCAATTGTCAGGAAAAACCAATCTCGTTCACTAATGCCCTTTAGGGGAAGGAAACTGCCATCCTTACCCAGTCTGGCCTCCATGTGACTCCAGACCCATAGCAATGTGCTTGACTCTTAACTGCCCTCTGGGCAATTCTGGATGGGTAAGGAATACCGTCTAGCCAGCGATGCCCTCATCCTGTGAACAAATGGAGCCAAAATATATCCTCAGTTGCAGAATAGAAAAATGAAGAAAATGTTACATTACAGTGTGACCCTATGTTAAAAAGACAAAGATTACAGTCTCTCTCCAAGGGCTCTCCACAGCAGCCCTCACGGGTGCGAGGGGGTCCACGTGGTCTGGCCATTGGCTGCCATCATTACTCTGTGCTGGATCACTCTAGCCACTGATGTCCCTGCCTCACACCACCCGAGCGCCAACCCCGCTTCAGAGGCCGGGAGTCACAGGCTGAGGCCTAAAGAAAGGAGGAGAGTGGGAGGAAAGGAAAGATAAATAAGACAAAGAGCAGATGAAGCAGAGGATCTCCGCCGCAGCATCCAACTCTGCTGCCATCTTATCAGTGGGTGCACAGTGAAAAAAACATGTCTCAGCGGTCAGCATTGCTCCCTCACAGCGCCAGAGACCCAGCTTCGATTCCACCCTCGGGGCGACTGTCTGTGTGGAGTTTGCACATTCTCCCTGTGTCTGCATGTGATTCCTCCGAGTGCTCCGGTTTCCTCCCACAGTCCAAAGACGTGCAGGTTGGCTGTGCTAAATTGCCCGCAGGGCTCAGGGGTGTGTAGCTTAAGTGAGTTATTGGGGGATGGGTCTGGGTGGGATGTTCTGAGGGTCGGCGTGGACTTGTTGGGCCGAAGGGCCTACTTCCACACTGTGAGGATTCTATGATTCTATGAAAAGCAAGTGACAGAGTGAGGGCGGGGGGATAAATGATGAAAGAATTTAAGGACAAAAATGTGCTCAGTTCATGTTGAAATGTTTGAGCCAATGGGGGAATGATTATAAAATCATAACCCAATCTTGGAACTGAAGTTTGAAAGTTGTAAATTGGACAGTTAATGGCATCATCTAAATCCCTCAATCAGATTGCAGCATTGTTCTTCCATATGTGTGAAGTATTATTCTGCACCTGTTCAGAGCATAAATGGTAATTTATGACCAAAAGGAGTGTTTTATTTCAAACAAATTAATTTCTCAAGTGCTGATTGCAGTGTGTGAAGCAATGCCTAATAATCTGCAGCAGTGTGTAATATTCCACCCCCCTGCTGAAACTGGTTCGTCACATTCTGGTCCAGTAGCGTGTTGCCAAGAAAAATACATCTCACCAGCTGGACAAATAGTGACGGTTTCACTCATGGAGAAAGGACTACCGCTTTGCAAAGGTGGAAAGGCGTTTCTTCCGTGGATGCTAATGAGCTTATTAACCCTCAGGAAATGAATGGGAGCTGGAATGCACCATCTCGGAATTCTGAAGTAGGGATTCTCCATTCTCTGCAGAGTTCATGCAGTCCCCAGAAAGTTTGATTTGCTCTATAATGCCAATAGACATAAGTTTCCAGATAAATAACACCCCAGCCTTTAAATATTTGGCATCACCAAACCAATACCATAGTACTTGATTCGTGATCATAAACAATGCAAATGGCTTGTCAGGTTAAAAATATTGTGCATGTCTGTTCAGCTCAATGATGATTATGCATAGACTTGTTGACTGAAAAATTGTCATCTATAAGGGCAAGCAAGGGAGTCCTTGGGTGATATCCAGGGTTGAGATGGCAAGTGGCAAGTAACATTCGCGCCACACAAATGCCAGACTACAACCATCACACATAAGAGATTGTCAAACCACTACCCCTTGACACTCAATGGTGTTACTGTCACCAAATCCCCGGTTATCAATGTTTGGGTGTTACCATTGACCGGAAACTCAACTGGACTCATCACATAAACATAGTGGCTACAAGAGCAGTCCAGAGGCTAGGAATACTCTCAGAAAGCCTTTGACAAGGTGCCGGATGGGAGGCTGCTGAGTGAGATAAGGGCCCATGGTGTTAGAGGCAAGTACTAACATAGATAGAAGATTGGCTGTCTGGCAGAAAGCAGAGAGGGAGGATAAAAGTGTCCTTCTCAGGATGGCAGTCAGTGACTACTGGGGTTCCACAAGGGTCAGTGTTGGGACCACAGCTATTCACTTCATACATCAATGATGTAGATGAAGGAACTGGCTAAGTTTGCAGATGATAGCTCAGTGGAGGGGCGGGTAGTATTGAGCAGATAGGGAAGCTGATGAAGCATCTAGACACATTAGGAGCGTGGGCAAAGAAATGCCAGATAGAATACAACGTGGGAAAGTGTGAGTTCATGCACTTTGGTAGGAAGAATAGAGACATAGACTATTTCCTAAATGGGGAAAAAAATTCATAAGTTTGAAATGCAAAGGGACTTGAGAGTACTAGTCCAGGGTTCTCTGAAGGTTAAATTGCAGGTTGAGTTGGTAGTTAGGAAAACAAATGAAATGTTGGCATTTATTTCGAGAGGACTAGAATATAAAAGTATGGATATACTCCTGAACCTTTATAAGATTCTGGTTAGATCACATTTAGAATATTGCGTATAATTTCGGGATCCATACTTCAGGAAAGAATTCCTGGCCCTGGAGTGCATCCAAATGAAGTTCACAAGAATGATGCCAGGAATAAAAAGTTTAACATATGAGGAATGTTTGAAGACTCTGGGTCTGTACTGAGTGGAGTTTAGAAGGATGTCAGAGGATCTAATTTAACCTTACAAAAATTTGAATGCCTGGACAGAGTGGATGTTGGGAAGATGGTTCCATTAGCTGGAAGGCCGAGGATCAGAGGACATAGCCTTAGATTAAAGGGATGGCCCTTTAGAATGAAGATGAGGAGAAACTATTTCAGCCAGAAGGTTGTGAATCAGTGGAATTCACTGCCATAGAAGGCTGTGGAGGCCAGGTCATTGAGTACATTCAAAACTGAGATAGATAGGTTTTTGATTAGTGAGAGGATCAAAGTTTGCGGGGAGAAGGCAGGAGAGTGGGGTTCAGGAACTTAT
Organism: Stegostoma tigrinum; assembly: GCF_030684315.1. Taxonomy (NCBI): domain Eukaryota; kingdom Metazoa; phylum Chordata; class Chondrichthyes; order Orectolobiformes; family Stegostomatidae; genus Stegostoma; species Stegostoma tigrinum. The sequence goes on along the minus strand of NC_081366.1, from coordinate 75,165,984 downwards.
CAGCCATGATTGAATGGTGAAGAAAGCTAAATGGGCCAAATGGCCTAATTTCTGCTCCTGTGTCTTACGGAATATAGCAGCAAGTAACTCACTTCCTGACTCTCCAACGCCTGGCCATCATTTACCAGGCACAAGTCAGGAATGTGATGGAATACTCCCCACTTGCCTGGATGGATGCAGCTCCAACAACACTCAAGAAGCTCGACACCATCCAGGACAAAGCAGCCTGCTCGTTTGGCACCACATCCACAAGCATCCATTCCCTCCACCACCGGCACTCAGTAGCAGCAGTGTCTACTATCTACAAGATGCACTGCAGAAATTCACCAAAGATCCTCAGACAGCACCTTCCAAACCAACGATCACTTTCATGTAGAAGGACAGCAGATATATGGGAACATCATCATCTTCAAATTCCCCTCCTAGCCACTCACCATCCTGACTTGGAAATATATTGCCATTCCTTCACTGTCATTGGGTCAAAATCCTGGAATTCATTCCCTAAGCGCTTTTTGGGTCAACCCACAGCAGATGGACTGCAGAGGTTTACTAAGATAGCTCACCATCATCTTCTCAAGGGGCAACTAGGAAAGGAACAATAAATGATGACCCAGCCAGAGAAGTCTACATCCCATAAAATGGATAAATTAGAAAAAAACAGATTATATGCCCATGGAACATTCTTCTCTGGAAAGATTCTTTTTTGAGACGACAGCATGTGTTTCACTTGACTCAGTGAGTTAGGTGCGCAACTAATACAGAGAGGAATCATTCATTAAAGTACAGTATGCCGTATCTCGCAGCTGAAGTGAAGTTCACTTCAATATCAGACTGTGTGCAGTGCTCAAGCACTGCTACATGTTCTATTAAGGAAACAGGGATGTGTGAAGAATCCAAATAGACTAACTATATGCTTGAAGCAGATAAAGAAGCACTCATCAGATAACATATTCTACTCTTTCCAGACTTTCCATGAAGCATAAATTCTTCCTGTTCTAATAAGAGAATTGTCTTCAGTCCAATCTCGAAACACCATTCTCCAATGCATCTGAATCATGAGTCCATTACTTATAAAGGTCATCATAGTGGGATATTAAGAAGAATGATGGGCTGAGTGCCAATCTCTGATGGATCATGGAGAGCCTAGATGTCTGGACCACACCAGAACATCTAAATTGCAACAAACAATAACATATGACAAAAACATAATCTCAAATTCTAGAGAAAAAAAGGGAAAATTTATAAACTAAGGAGTTCTCCAGAATAGTAAAAGCAGAATTATTTGAGAGATTTAACTTCCAAATGTCATTGAAAGAGTGGGTTAATTGTTCAGTTTATTACTTGAGTTTGACTATACTTAAGAGACAGGTGCATCCTCATCAGTTTACAGAAAATGAGATCAATTTCTGAGCTTGAAAATCTAATAGAAATTCCACATTTGAATCATTCAACTTTCTATGGCTTGTAACGTTAACGGATAAAAGAAAGAAAATCCAAATGCCCCTTCAAATTCCTTCTTCAACACAAATTAAGATCATCTTGTCCATTTGTGCGTGGATGTGTTGCTATTATGGTAGAGGACCAGCCCTTTGGAAAGGGATAAAATGGATTTCAGCTTAGAAAAGGCAATGAACAAAATTTGAACTAAGATGGTAAGATCATTGACTGCAATTAATGAGTGATAAGAAGCAAATAGTTTGTTTGTATAGAATCCTGACAGTGAGGAAACAGGCCCTTTGGCCCAACAAGGCCAAACTGACCCTTGGAGCATCCCACCCAGAACCATCCCCCTATAAACCCACCTAAGCTGCACATGCCCGAAACACTATGGGTAATTTAGCACGGCCAACCCACTTAGCCTGCACATCTTTGGACGGTGGGAGGAAACCAGACCACCCGGAGGAAACCCATGCAGACACACTGAAAATGTACAAACTGCACACAGACAGTTGCCCAAGAGTGGAATCAAGCCTGGGTCCCTGACGCTGTGAGGCATCAGTGCTAACCACAGAGCCACCGTGCCACCTCCTAAGTAGGTCACAATCATTCTCTGACTCATTTGTCAGGACAATGACTTGAACAACCAGAATCAAGTTACCTGGTTTCATTTTTATCTCTTTTTCCCCTAAATCAACCAGTTCAGAGAGGTTATGACACACCTCTGGAGCAGGTGGGACTTGAGGCCAGGCTTTCCAGTCCAGAGGTAGGGACACTTCCATTGTACCGTAAGAGGGCCCCTAACATTCTAGGCATTGGGCATGGGGTGACTACAACATCAAAGTCTTGAGGCATCTTTGACCAGCTTTGTTATTCCCATGGACATACCCGAAAGTAGGATTGTACATCTAATTGAGCTGAGTTGACATCTTTATTGCTCCAAGCTCCTCCAAGGTCTTCAAAGGGCATTTATTCCTCAGAGTGTAAATCTCTGGTGGGCTTTATTAATTATTTTTTCTTCCCTCAGCAAACTTCAATGCCCCAGCGTGCAGTGATTGAAATGGGATTACCTAGGTGGAACTCACTGAGTGTAAGTTCCCTAATTGGGGTTGTTAACCTGGTCCAATCAGGGACCCCTGGTTGAAAGGCATAAACAGGAGACACAGCGAGTTTCCTCCCTCTAGAGGCTGGCTCTAAGTCCATATACTGTGCCATTGTAAATAAAGGGTGGAGTTATTTCAAAGGGGCTACTAGAAATTAAGTTTAAATATATTGCTTGCCTGAGAGGAGTGTAGGGCTCACTAATCATTGCTGGCCCATTGGTATAATCTAGACTCAAGACTTGTTAGAAGTCAAACAGGCTATGTAGAAAGTGGGACAAGCAACTCTTCACATACATAAGAAGTACAACTGATATAATCCTGAGATTACTTTTTTGTTGCCCTCACTTCAGAGAAAGATGGCAGGCTTATGCTTTTGCAAATATCCCTGATGCACCATGAATTCTAGGCTGGTTAATAAATAACTCCGTTGTCTGTGTAACGGTTTACGCAATTGGGTCCAGATGGTCAACAGACCAAGATCATGTGCTCACGGCATTTGGGAAATCAAACCCTCAGCAAGTATTTCCTATATCGATGCTTAATCCTTGTGAATTCTTGAACATAATCAAGCAAAGCTCAGTAATAAAACATGGAAATGATATCAGCAAGTGATGAGGATGTGTACGTTTAGCATAGTCTCAGCCCTGAGTGACCCATTATAACAAAATGTAGATGTCTTAATTTTGATAGAAAAAAAATGACATCTGCACCTCAATTAGGAGCAAGCAGTTGTGTTCTAGATGTGCATTTACTCTATGTATTGGAGAAGAGGCAGTATAAATTAATTAAACATCACTGACCTCAAACATCCTAACTGTTGTGGTGTTGACTTTCATGTCTAGCTGGACAGGGTATAGAACGTGTTGGGCTCCAAGTGGGTGCAACTTGTTTTATCTTTCATGGCTTTCTGAGTCTGTTTTTTTTTGTTAATTTCTAGTCAGAAATCATATTAATAATGTAGACGTAAGATTATTATTTTATTTGAAGCTGTGAGCAGGAATCAAGAAGGTAAAATGAACAAGATTCATAAACCTGCATTGGGACTGGTGATTAATGAGTAAATTTCCCCAAAGAATTGCGAAAATATGAAAAATACTCCCAAGAAAAATGGTTAACAGTATGTCAATTAACACATCTGCAAAAAAAGGAGCCAGATAAGCATTGGATTATGGGTGGACCTGAAGTGTGAAGACTTAAGTACAGACAGATGACGAAATAATTCTTCAGGATGCTAATCTGTTGGGAACATGGTAAATTGAAATGGAATGGAAATAGTCAAAGTTGAAAAATGGATGTGTAGGAATGGGGATTTGGAGGTTTCTCCTCAATAACCTTGAAGCTCAGTGATAAATTTTGTTAAACTTTCTCAAAGGAATAAGTGGGAAGCACTCCATGTTGGAGAAGATTGGTCACAGTATGGGGGAAGTATGAGCCTGTGTGAGGGAGCAACTTTTAACCTGTTTTGCATTGATTTTCTTTTGTTGTGCGCTGGGAAAACATCATGGGCATGTTCACAGGGACTCGGATCTTAAGAAACTCATGCTAATACAGGAAGGCAGACAACAGCAGAAAGGAATGGGGAGGTGGGAAAGAAAGGAACATCAAGAAAAATGTATCAGAGATAATGGGAACTGCAGATGCTGGAGAATTCCAAGATAATAAAATGTGAGGCTGGATGAACACAGCAGGCCAAGCAGCATCTCAGGAGCACAAAAGCTGACATTTCAGGCCTAGACCCTTCTCTGATGAAGGGTCTAGGCCCGAAACGTCAGCTTTTGTGCTCCTGGGAGGCTGCTTGGCCTGCTGTGTTCATCCAGCCTCACATTTTATTATCAAGAAAAATGAATCACTTTTGGTTAAATGTTGTCTACAATCAAGTTGCATCGCTTTTCGTTTAGTTGTAAAAATGATTGATCGATAAAAACAAGCATTCTTTAAGATTTGGAGACCTTTTCTAGATTATTGACAGAAATTCCATGGAAGAATGAGTAAACAAACTTGGACTTGTGTAATATTTTAATGCTTAGAGAAATGAGGTGGGCAATGGAATGGCATGGTGGCTCAGTGATTAGCCCTACAGACTCACCATGCCAGGGACCTGAGTTCAATTCCACCCTCAGATGACTGTCTGTGTGCACTTTGCACATTCTCCCTGTGTCTGTGTGGGTTTCCTCCCTTGGTCTAGACATGTGCAGGGGAGGTGGATTCGCCATGCTAGATTGCCCACAGGGTGCAGGCTATATGGGTTAGTTTTGTAGGGGCCTGGGATGTTCTTTGGAAGGCCAGTCTGGGCCAAATTACCTGCTTCCACACTGTAGGAATTCTCTGAGTCAAAGTTCCTCCCCTGTAAACATAGTGCAATTGTTATGTTTTTGTAGGTTCGTACAGTAGCAAACTTGTACTATAAACCTTACAAACAGTAATATGGCAAATAACTAGTTAATCTATTCTTAACAGTGCTGTTTGAGGAAGGAGGTTAAGAAATTCAGAGAACTCTGCTCTCCCAGTGTCTAGAGATCTCTCGCATTCACAGGACTCATTGTAAAAATCAGACAGGGTCTCAATATATGATTTCCTTTAAAGAAATTGTGAGAGGCTGAAGCATGAAATTCCACTATGGATGGAAAATGGAAGATTGGTCCTTTTTCCTTCTGTAAGGACCTATTAACGAATTTGCAATTTAAAGCCCCTGCATGAGAAAGTCTATTGGTGGAGTCAGCTACAGCAAATAAAAGCTGTTTTCTTATTTACCATTAAAAGCAGTATTTGTCCCTCAAAGTTTTCAATTTGTTCCATGAAAAATAAATTGGGTCTTGACGAGTGTTTCAGTTGGAAATTTCTATCTAACAGAAGGAAATCAATTAGTTCCGTTTGCTGCCTACTGACCTGGCTCATTGCGCTGCTCTCCTGCAGTGCTGTATTGTCTAGGAAGTTCCTGTCGCTTAATGTCTCGTGGTCATCAACAGAACTTTGTTCTCACTCTCCCAGCTCAGCAGAGTCTGCCACCTCTAACTCTTTGACCGCTCCAGTTGTGCGGAGACCAGTCTACTGGGATTATAAGGCATACTCGGTCTATGGCATGCTGCAAGGCCCACCCACACATCCCCTCCAAGACCAATCCAAGCATCAGCACCTCACCTTCAGAGGCCAATGGGCTGCCACGACCCCAATGGAGGAATTGTGTAACAAGAGGTATCGGCAATGATCGCAGAGGGCAGACCATATAGAGTTACATGGCGCAGAAACGAGCACTGCGGTCAGACAAGAACAGAATCTCAACCTAAACTAGTCCAACTTTACTGGATAATAAAGTGTGAAGCTGGATGAACACAGCAGGCCCAGCAGCATCTCAGGAGCACAAAAGCTGACGTTTCGGGCCTAGACCCTTCATCAGAGAGGGGGATGGGGTGAGGGTTCTGGAATAAATAGGGAGAGAGGGGGAGGCGGACCGAAGATGGAGAGAAAAGAAGATAGGTGGAGAGGAGAGTATAGGTGGAGAGGTAGAGGTGATAGGTCAGTCCAGGGAAGATGGGCAGGTCAAGGAGGTGTGATGAGGTTAGTAGGTAAGAGATGGAGGTGCGGCTTGGGGTGGGAGGAAGAACAGGTTAGGGAGGCAGAGACAGGCTGGGCGGGTTGTGTGGTGCAGTGGGGGGAGGGGACGAACTGGGCTGGTTTTGGGATGCGGTGGGGGAAGGGGAGATTTTGAAGCTGGTGAAGTCCACATTGATACCATTGGGCTGCAGGGTTCCCAAGCGGAATATGAGTTGCTGTTCCTGCAACCTTCGGGTGGCATCATTGTGGCACTGCAGGAGGCCCATGATGGACATGTCATCTAAAGAATGGGAGGGGGAGTGGAAATGGTTTGCGACTGGGAGGTGCAGTTGTTTATTGCGACCCGAGCAGAGGTGTTCTGCAAGCGGTCCCCAAGCTTCCACTTGGTTTCCCCAATGTAGAAGAAGCCACACCGGGTTTAATGGATACAGTAAATCTCCCCTTCCCCCACCGCATCCCAAAACCAGCCCAGTTCGTCCCCTCCCCCTACTGCACCACACAACCAGCCCAGCTCTTCCCCTCCCCCCATTGCATCCCAAAACCAGCCCAGCCTGTCTCTGCCTCCCTAACCTGTTCTTCCTCTCACCTATCCCTTCCTCCCACCCCAAGCCGCACCTCCATCTCCTACCTACTAACCTCATCCCACCTCCTTGACCTGTCCGTCTTCCCTGGACCGACCTATCCCCTCCCTACCTCCCCACCTATACTCTCCTCTCCACCTATCTTCTTTTCTCTCCATCTTTGGTCCGCCTCCCCCCCTCTCCCTATTTATTCCAGAACCCTCACCCCATCCTCCTCTCTGATGAAGAGTCTAGGCCTGAAACATCAGCTTTTGTGCTCCTGAGATGCTGCTTCGCCTGCTGTGTTCATCCAGCTTCACACTTTATTATCTTGGATTCTCCAGCATCTGCAGTTCCCATTATCACCCACATTACTGGTCCTAGTCCATATTCCTTTCCTATTCATGTACTTATCCAAATGACTTCTAAACATTGTCATCATACCCACATCCACCACTTTGTCAGCTTCTAGTGACTATTCTTGTTGAAATGAAGCTGAAACATGGGAGTTCTCGAGGATATCATGGTGGTTCCCAGGAGACATGCTGAATATTTCAGAGATATGGTGCTAATGTGCATGATGACTTTTGCATTGTTGGATGGGGGACCCTTTCTTTTGAAGAAGTCAGTCACATAATGATAGGGTGCTGCCAATTCAATATGTGTACAGTGTATGGTACCCTGCACAAAGGAAAAGCCCGCGATGTTGGCAAAGCTGAATGCCCAGGCTGTAGCGCTGACCTCATCACGTGGAATTGAGATGAAGGGGTGTGATCTGGAACGAATTGCATTGGTACCAGCTATAACTGGGGTTTGGGAGATCCGATACATATGCCAAGAGGAAACCTGGAAGCAGACAGTTGTATAAACGAGCAGCACAGCTGTCACCATCCAGCAAAGGATTTCCATCCTCTCCTTCAGATTACAGGTCCCACTCCAGCGGCTGACTTACTTCTGTAACAGTGACCCAGGACTGTTCCTTACCTATCAGAAGGAGATGGGATCCAGCGTGAGAAGGCAGGTCTTTTGCACGCTGTCTGCATCCTTCTGCTATGACTTCTTCAGTTGGAGGCTGTTCAGCAGGGGGATTACTGCAGCTCCTGGGTTTCCTGGAACATCGACTCCACCTCAATTTCTCAGCTTCGTTGTTGCATCACAGCCACAGTGACAATAGCACCTCTGCTGTCACTGAATTCATTGGTCATGGTGCCCAGGAACCTGGGTGGAGGAACATCAGAAAGACAACAACTTCTTCGGAATGTGAGCATTCAGAATTCATATCGCACATAAGTTCTGGCCGAACATTGTCTCCCGTGCAGTGGGACACACAGGATTCTAAGAAGAAGAGCCTTGGAATACCTCTGTAGGGACTTTTAACATAAGGAGCTTATCCCAATGAATGTAGCGCAATCATGACAAAAAAATACAGTGGGTGGTTGTAAGTGTTGTATGATTAGTTGAACCTACAGCCCCCAACACAACATCACAAAAGAAAGGCAATATTGCATGTAACAGCATGTTGGTGAACACATACTTCTAAATAAGAGGAAATCAGCTCCATGTCCTTGTTTCAGACTACATGACCTTGGACTATCTTTGTGAAGTGCGGCTCGCAGGTGAGGCTTTTAAGGTTGACTGTAACTACCTCTGCTTCACCGAGATGACTCAAATCACCCTGTATTGGTCAATATTAATTGTGAGCAGGAGTTGTATCTCACATAATTCAACACTTCATTCACAGTTTACTGTGACTCCAGATGTCCTCAACATGAACTGTGAAAATCCACTCACAAAGTGGTCTATGATTTCTGTAGGCTTATATGGAAATGGGATAATGAATAAGGGAGGTATCTGATTCTGTATTAATCTTCTTAAGTGATCCTTATCTTACAGAGATCTTTTGTTTTGCTCCTCAGCTATTAATCCTGATGTGCTAAGTCTGCATGGGCCTTTATTCACAATTGCTAACCAAATATTAATCATTTATTTCTCTGCATTGTATACAGTGGATATTTGTGGATAATCTGACAATATATCTCTAAGTTTTTCTTGTTTGCTATTGATACAGAACACAAGCTAATCATTTGTCTTTCTCAAGTTAAGTTGGTCTCCCAATAGGGATTTTATCTACTTACCAGCAAGTTGTAAATTTGATACTATTCAATGCCATAATGAACAAAGACATCAAGTAATCTCTTATGCCATGTTGACACAATTAAACACTATTTGGACTTGGGAAGGTGGGAGCAAACTAACTTCCTGAATCACTGCAGTCCATGTAGTCTAGTAAGACCCAAAGTGTATTGGAACTGCGCGAGTATGAAGTTCCTGGATTTTGATCCAGTGGTGAATGCTGATATAATTCCTAATCAGAATGGTGAAGGGGGGCTTTCAGTTGGTGGCATTCCCAAGCATCTACTGCCGTTGGTCTACTAAATGTAGTATGTTTCGAAGGGGCTGCCAAAGGAGCCTTGGTGAGGTAATGAAGTGCTTCTGTAGATCATACACATTTCTGCCACTGGTGTATCAAGTGGGCTCAGTGGTTAGCACTGCTGCCTCACAGCATCAGGGACTTTGGTTCGATTCCACCCTTGGGCGACTGTCTGTGTAGAATTTGCACATTCCCCCCTTGTCTGTGTGGGTTTCCTCCAGGTGCTCTGGTTTCCTCCCACATTCCAAAGATGTGCAGGTTAGGTGGATTGGCCATGCTAAATTGCCTGTAGTGTTCAGGGATGGGTCTGGGTGGGATGCTTTGAGTGTTGGTGTAGACTTGTTGGGCTGAAGGGTCTGCTTCCACACTGTAGGGGTTCTCTGAATTCAGTGAATGTTAAAGGTGGTGGCTGGCGTGATTTTCAAATATACTGTTGTGTCCTGGATGGTAAAAAGGCTTCTGTGTTTGTTTGGAGTAGCATGCATCCAGGTAAGTGGAGAGATTTCCATCACATTCCTGACTCGTGCCAGGAATGAATTCCCAATGATCAGGAATTCCCAAACTGTACATCATGTCCACCACTGTAGCTCCCAGCTAAAGCTTTGGTGGCACACGCTTCGATGTGTCAGTGAAATTTTGACCAAGAAGTGTTTGCTGCAAGACTCCCTTAAATCTCTCCATTTTATAAATAGTCGATTTTTATTTTTGTAACATCTTCTACATTAAGACCATGCATTGCCTCCACACCCCCAACCTGGTCTCACTCATTGGGAAGCACTGGTGTGGGTGGGGACAGGTTTTGAGGCAATAGGAGGTGATTTGCTCACTGCAGAATTCCCTTGATCTTGAGGCCCAGTTCCTGGTCTGATGGCAGTCCCAAGAGATTGATAGCGGGGAATTCAGTGATAGTAATGCCATTGAATGCCAAGCGACTATGGTCAAATTTTCTCTTTGTAGAGTCCCTACAGTGTGGAAACAGGCCCTTTGGCCCAAAATCAATCTTCAAAACATCCCCCTCAGACCTATTCCCCTAATCTAAACATCCCTGAACATCTTTGGACTGTGGGAGGAAACTGGAGCACCCAGAAGAAACCCGCACAGACACAGGGAGAACGTGCAAACTCCACACACAGGCAGTCACCCGAGGGTGGAATTGAACCTGGGCACCTCGAGCTGTGAAACAGCAGTGCTAACCATTGTGCCACTGTACTGCCATCTTGTTGAAGGTTGCCGTTGCCTGGCATTTGAGCGGCAAGAATATAATTAGCCAGTTATCTTCCCGAGTGTGTGTGGTTTCCCAATCTTAATGCAAATGGACACGAGCTGTTTTATTGCCTGATTTGGCTCTTAACATTCTGCAAGAATCAGCAAACATTTCCACTTGTCAAGCTGTAAGGGATAGTAGGCCATCATTCAAGCAGATAAATTAGTTGGGATTAGAACACTAGCTTGAGGAGCATCTGGTCTCGAGACTTGAGATACTCAAGCTCCAACAAGCACAATCATCTTCCTTTGTATTCAGACCATAAATCCATAAGATATAACAGCCAAAGAGAGTTATTCAGCCTATTGAGCCTGCTGTGCCTTTCAATGGGCTTATTCTTGATCTGATAATTTTCCTGCCTTATCCCTATAATCCTTGATTGCCTTACTGATTTTAATGCTGACTGTCTGAGCCTTGAACAAACTCTTCGGCACAGCCTCACCAGCCCTCTGCAGTAAAGAATTCCACTGATTCACAACCCTCTGGGAGAAGAAATTCTTCCTGACTTTCGTCTAGAATGGGTGACCCCTTACTCTGAGATTTTGCCTTCTGGCTCTTGCCCTCCCTCAATGGAAGCTCTCCACCTCGGCCATGTGAAGCGGTCTAAGCATTGCATGTTAAAATAAGCTTGCATCTCATTCTTTTAAACTCTACTGACTACCCACGCACCCTATCCCTACAGCCCTGCATTTGCCAGGGCTAATTCCTCTAGCCTGCACATCCCTGGACAATTTATCATGGCCATTCCACCCTAACCTGCACATCGTTGGCCTGTGGAAGAAACAAAAGCACCTGGAGGAATCCACAAAGATACCGGGAGAGCATACAAATTCCACTCAGTTAGTCATCCAAGGCTGCGATTGAACTTAGGTCTAGTTGTGCTGTGAGGCTGCAGTGCTAACCACTGAGCCACCTTGCCGCCCCAAATTTTTAAGTTAGAAAGTTTGTAATGCTACTGTGATTTCTTCACAAACCAATGGCACTTGTGGAGTCTAATGCATGGTATGAAATAGTTGAGCCTGGTTGGGTCACATATATGCATACACAATGACCATAAAAAAGTGATACTACAGCATTCCCTCCTGTACTCTCAACCTCACTGGTTACACTCATCTGATACCCAATCGAAGTGTCCCGATTCTGCTTCCTCAAAGTTGGTGATACCAACTCAAACAGGAATGAACATGAAGCAATGAGCTTTCTTTCAACACATATTTGAAATTAGAATCAATGCCATGCTTACTTGCAGAACTTCTGGTAGTTATTAGGAAAGCCCCAGCTAAGTACCACACAGTGATAATGGGAACTGCAGATGCTGGAGAATCTAAGATAATAAAGTGTGAAGCTGGATGAACACAGCAGGCCAAGCAGCATCTCAGGAGCACAAAAGCTGACGTTTTGGGTCCAGACCCTTCATCAAGGGGTCTAGGCCCGAAACGTCAGCTTTTGTGCTCCTGAGATGCTGCTTGGCCTGCTGTGTTCATCCAGCTTCACACTTTATTATCTAAGTACCACACAGCCTCTGTAATGAACAATAATAGGCATTTAAGCAGCAATCAGATGCTTAACAAATGTCTAGGCGGTCATTTCAAGCACTCGCTTCAGGTCCTTTACTTAGACTGCAGTTTGCTTCTAATGTCTCTAAACTTCCTTTGCGGCATAAAATCCAACATCAGCACATCTGCATCATCTGGAATATTTGCAAAAATCACCTTCAACATCCCATAAGAAGCCATTTTACAAATAATCATGGTTCCTGCATCTGTAAATATAGGAGACAATGCTTTCTAAATGATATACTTTTCAGTAAGAGTCTAGTCCAACAGGTTTATTTGTATTTATTATCTATAGGCCACCACGCACACAGCTGTGTGAGATTCCCTTCACTCTCTATGTGTTACAAAACTGTCCAGATTAGGCATTTTCTCACGACCATCTGCGTCGTTGGTCACCTCTGCATGTGCTCCTACAATCAGAAATGTTTCAATATCTCATCATACAATAGCATTATCCAGGAGTTTTAATGACGGGGCTCTCGTTGCGTGTATCAAATGATGTCACTGTTCATTCCCCCCCACCACACAAACACACACACACGGACACATGTTTCTTCCTCTTTTCAGTAGACAATTCAATATAAAATACCAATGAAGTGCATTCACAACACAGCCAAGATTGTCAACTTGAGTGACGACTTACAAATCCTTCCAACATATTCCAATGATACAGGTGTTATCATCGGGAGAGAACCCTGGTGGGAATGAATCAGAGCCTTACCTTTCGCTATCGGTAGCTCACACAGATGTAAGGTTGTATGCTGCCATAGCAATCTGGACTCTCTGGGTTGGGCAGATCGTGACACTCGGCTCAGTACACAGCCCAGGGCTCAGTGTCACAGTGATCTTGGATGGATTCTGTCTGCCACATGTGGTGGAAATTGCGGTATTTCACATCGGAAATGTCTTCAGAAAAAGAACTCAAGATAAAGAAGAGCCGGAATCCCTTTCTGTCTAGAAATTTGAAAGTAATGACTGGGAAGGCCTTCAGTGAAGCATTTGGAAAAACAAGCAATATCTGAAAATTGTATGACTCTATCATGCTGCTGCCTTGCTGTCATTCAAAATGAGATGAATTATTTAGCTCTCCTGAAGGTTATGTCAAGCAACTGCATGCTGAGGCACTTTTGGTGGTGTTGCAAATGTCTCCTTTGTTCGTTTGAAAGGAGGCAGTAAGCTGTTTCTTTTCTCATAAATGTATATTATTCATACAATTTGAACAGATATATTCATAGCTTTTGAAATAGGTCATTACAGAACGTGCATTTCAGCTCCAAGTCTTTTCCATTCACCACATTATTCCCTGAGATGTCACAATACAATTGTAATTACATGTGACATTTACAACCTACAATTATGTCACACTTCCAAACATAAGATCCAACAGGTTTTACGCAATGTTTAACCCTTAGCATATGATGGCAAGCATGGCTTAGATTGTGGCCTTTCCTCATAAAGCCTTTACATAGTTGTACCAAGCTTTCATTCAGACATCATCACTTAGCCCTTTGTGTATCTCATGGGTCAAACACGATACTTAGTATGCTACACGTCATTCCTCACATGTTAGCTCTCATAACAAATATCATGGAGGCTTTTCGGCAGAAGGGTCACTGGATTCAAATCATTAACTCTGCTTTCCCTCCACAGATGCTGCCAGACCTGCTGAGTTCCTCCAGCAATTTCTGTTTGAGTACCATGTAGACTGTGTTGTTGCTGTGACAAATATCTTGAAGTTTATTAACAACATTATTTACATTGCTACAATGTCTCAAACTTGTACATGGTTTAGGTTATGTTCTTACTGATGTTACCACAGATTATAACAACATAACTTACTGAGTCAACACACTCCACAAACTCCATTGTATCGCGAGAGAGTGACTGCAGGTCAGTTTGATACTATTAAACCAGAATGGTGTGTCCTATCATGTCATGTAACTGCCTTAAAAGTATATACCCTCTCGAGTCTGGAATCTATGCAAGAAGACAATGTCTGCCTTTTTCTCTTTAAAAATAATGGGAATGCTTTTCCAATAAGACGTACAAGGACACATGTAGATGCATTGTCTCTGCATATTTTGATAATGTTTCTGTGCAACTAAACAACCAGATCTAGTCCTGAACAAGACACGAGTTAGGCCACTTTTGGAATGCAGCATGCAATTCTCATCTCCCTGCTCTAGGAACGATATCGTGAAACTTGACAGGGCTGAGAAAAGATTTACCAGGATGTTGCCAGGGTTGGAGGGTTTGAGCTACAAGGAGAGGTTGAATAGGCTGGGGCTATTTTCCCGGGAGCATTGGAGGCTGAGGGGTGATCTTGTAGAGGTTTATAAAATCATGAGGAGCGTGGATAGTGTGAACAGCCAACGTCTTTTCTCCAGGGTAGGGGAGTCCAAACCTTGAGGGCATAGGCTTAAGGTGAGTGGGGAAAGATTTAAGAGGGGCCTAAGGAGTGACATTTTCAAACAGAGGATGGTGCACGTATGGAATGAGCTGGTAGAGGAAGTGGTGGAAGTTGGTGTAATTACAACATTTAAAAGGCATCTGGATGGGTACATAAATAAGGAAAGGTTCAGAGGGATATGGGCCAAATGCTTGCAAATGTGACTAGACTAATTTGGGAAATTTGGTCGGCACGGACAAGTTGGACTTAAGCACCTCCTTCCATGGTGTGCAGCTCTAGGGCTCTATGACCTTATGAAACAGTTAACACAACTTGGCATTGTGACTTCTCTCTGCCAGGTGCTATCTGTTGTCACAAATGGATATGTACCATTTGCCACATATGTAAGATTGTGCTCTGGCATGAAATCTTTGGTATTCAAATTGTTTTCATATGTGATGGGGGTTTATTATGTGCCGGTAAGATATATTGTGACAATGCTATCATTGTATGATGTTATTTTGTCCTTTTTTGTAAAAGAAAGGTTGTAAGGCAGAGGTATCAAGCTGGCTACTAATCACCACTTGAGTAAACAGCTTGGGAGGCCTTGGGTTTTTTTAAACAACCTGTGGCCAGCTCAGACAAATCAAGATTTCTGGGTTTTGGTGTTTTTAGTGACATCCGAACCTACTGGGGTCTCAAAAGAGTTGGAAGCTTCGGTGAATGTCTCCTGGCTGCTACTCTCTCTGAATTTTCTGTAGATGTTTTCCTGGATTGGAGAACTGTATCAGTGACTCACACTGCCCTCCTCCCCTACCCCCAGCCCCACTTCATAGAGTCATACAGCATGGAAACAGACCCTTCAGTCTAACCAGTGCTCTCCAAACATGTTCCCAAACTAAACTAGTCCCATCTGCCTGCTCCTGGCCCACATCCCTCCAAGCCTTTCTATTCATGTACTTATCCAAATGTTTTTTAAATGGTGTAACTGTACTCATATCCAAAACTTCCTCAGGAAACTCACTCCACACGTGAACCACCCTCCTTGTAAAAAAAATTGCCTCGTCTTTTTTAAATCTCCTCTCACCTTAAAAATGTGCCCCTGGTGTTGAAATTCCCATTCTAAGAAAAAGACACCTCCCATTCATTCTGTCTACAGCTCTGGTTATTTTACAAACTCCCATAGGGTCACCTCTCGAATTCCTACTCTCCAGTGGGAAATGTCCCAGCCTATCCAGCCATGCTTTATAACACAAAACCTCCCATACCCAGTTCACCCTCCAGCTCATTTAACACAGTGCTCAAGAAGTCATTTGACCAGATCTCTTGCTTCATTAGCCAGGCAGGTTCAATTCCCATACCACCTGATGTTACCAAGAAGATGCTTCCTTTTCAACCTTGCCTTTTAATTCAGGTACAGGGCCCTCAGATTAAACAACCATCAACATCCCTATTTGATGAGAGATCAGCCCTAAAGTGTAGTACGACGATGGTGATCTTTCCAATGAAGTACAGGTTAACTTTTTTCTTTGAATAATTGAAATTCTGACAGGATGTCAATAGAATATGAACCCTGACTCAGACGTTTGCTTTCCTAATCTATGGTGTTTTTTTATGTTCTTCAAAATGTCAGAGTAAAACGCTGCATTATAGTAAAGAGTTTGTCTTTTGTTTGTAGCTGGATTTCTTTCCTTGGTGTGGATTTAAAAGTTGCAGTTGCGTCTGTAAATAGAGTTCACACCAAAAATTTGCAATGGTATTATGTCACAGAATCATAGAGTCATAGATTGATACAGCGCAGAATAAGCCTTTCAATCCAATGAGTCTGCACTGGCATAGCTACCATTAAAAGTGCACTAATCCCAATTTCCTGCACTTGTTCAATATGTTTTAATATGTTTTAATATGTTTTCAATATGCTTGGACTGGAGGGCTTGTCTTACGAGGAGAGGTTGACTGAGCTCGGACTTTTCTCTCTGGAGAGAAGGAGGAAGAGCGGTGACCTGATCGAGGTGTACAAGGTAATGAGAGGCATGGATAGAGTCGATAGCCAGAGACTTTTCCCCAGGGCAGGATTGACTGCCACGAGGGGTCATAGTTTTAAGGTGTTAGGAGGAAGGTATAGAGGAGACGTCAGAGGGAGCTTCTTCACCCAGAGAGTTGTCAGAGCATGGAATAGTTTGCCAGTGGTAATCGTGGAAGCGGAGTCATTAGTGACATTTAAACGACTGCTGGACATGCACATGGACAGCAGTGAATTGAGGGGAATGTAGGTTAGGTTATTTTATTTTTGGATTAGGATTATTCCACGGCACAACATCGTGAGCCGAAGGGCCTGTACTGTGCTGTACTTTTCTATGTTCTATGTTCTATGTTATATTTCAAACACTCATCCACATATTGTTGATAAAGTTGTAAGGTTTCCAGCCTCCATCACCTTCCCATGCAGAGCAGTCCAGACTCCCTCCATCCACTGAGCGAAAAAGTTTCTTTCCCCCAAATCCCCTCTGAATTTCCGCACCTCACCCAAAAACAATGGCGCCTCGTGATTGGTCCCTCACTTAAGTTGAGCAGCTGCTCGCTATTCACCCTGTCTATACCCCTCATAATCTTACACACCTCAATCATGTCCCCCCTCAATCTGCTCTGTTGTAAAGAAAACAATCCAAGCCTATCTGGCCTCTCCATATAGTTCAATTGCCCCATCCCAGGCAATATTCAAGTGAATACTCCCTCTAGCACTATCACATCCTTCCTATAGTGAAGTGATCAGGACTCCAGTTGTTGCATAATCAACATTCCGTACAACTCCAACATTACCACCTTGCTCTTTAATCTGTTCCACGACTGATGAATACCTAAAAGTACTTTGCAAAAATTTCAAATTTTACACTTCAGAAAATTTAATAATATTCACCTGTTCTCCATTGAGTGCAATGCACCATTAGGTACCTCAACACAATTGCACTTCCCATGGCATTTTCTCTATGTATTCAATGGCAACCAAAAGCTTGAAGGGCTAACGCTGCCACTAGAGCAGTTTGTGGGGTGACTATCTAGCAGCAGAAGCTGGATGAATTCCTTCATTATCATGGTTATCTTTTTCAAATGCATTTTTCATGCACACATTTTCTCAATATGATCATTGCCAGCTCTGTGTAGCCCACAGAGTTTTTGGAGGGAAATCCGAGTGGCCAAAAAGATAGATGTGTGAAAGGTATATGCCAAATTGGCCTTCCAAGCCTCAGGCAGATAATGAGGAAGAATTAGAGCTCCTATATCTGGGTACGGAGACCTGCAGGAACTCTGTATCTTGGCTATGTGAGTTCATTTTTGCATCTCAGGACAGCTGAAAAATAAAATTCAAATTCTTATTAGATCTAGAGTGTGAAATTTCCCATGTCTAATGGCATAATAGGCAGAATAAGAAAGCATCTTCTGTCTATTTCTGCAGTTAGCCTTTCTACTCTCTGGAACAGCCTGTTGCTAGAGCTTCTCTGCATCAGGCATGAGGATATTCTCCCATCATCAGAATATCATCCTAGGTCCAGAAATCAATATTTGCAGCTACGCCAGGCCATTATCTGTGAACAAGAAACACTTTTACCAGCATTTGCTGGTGCTGACAACAGAAGAACATCATTTAAAGTAACATGTTTTTCCCCAGCTTCATTAACCATGCAGTTTCCAATTATTTCCACCCTTCACTTGATTTAAATAAGGGTTTACAAAATGAGGGAGTAACTCTGGTGCTGACTAAATGGAACAAAATAATGATTAAATGAGTCCTGCTGCAATTTAACCCCATTTGAACCCATTATATCGCGAGAAGCTGCTGTAAGGTTTTTAATGGCCATTACATTTCGCACAAGGGATGAGTTTTACAAAAACCTTTCCCTGACCATTGTTTCAGCAGCTCCAGGCTTTATTATTCTATTGTTAAGTCAGAAAATGTTGCTTCTGAGACTTTGGGGATTAATCCTCAGAATCATGATCCTCACTGTATATCAAAACCATATTATAACTTCAACCAATAATTCTTTACAGGCTAGCTTGGTAAAATCTAGAAATATGACTCCTAGACATCAATGTTTGGCAGCCTGTTGCAATCAAAAGAGATGCGTATCTCATTACCTTCGTACGCGAGTTGCATTTCAAAGGGGCTTTCGAAACACTTCGCAGGCTATCTTACATTAGCTAAGGAGTCCAACTGGAGTCATCAGAGCCGAAAGAGAGTGCCAGAGAAAGAATTGGCAGCACATGTCTGTCTAAATTGGTGGCGTGGAACCTTCTTTCATGTCAATGAATTTTGGTGCTTGTATCTTCTGCTTCTGGAGTGGAATCACCGAATGCCATGCATCTGTAAACCATTTTGTCTGTGCTTTTTTTAATTTATCAATTCACCCAGCCTGAACTGAAGGCTTATTCTGCTGCATTCCAAATTTCAAGGCAATCTGCAAGTCCAAAGTAGTGACAACAGTTTCCCTCAGCTCCAGGCTTCAATATAATTGCCTGGATATTTGTACATTACAGACAATTCATCTTGAACAAAGCTGAGACCCAAGAACAGGATTTCAACATGGGCCACAAAGTCTGTCTCTTGGGTACAAGTCCAAAGTCAGAGTCATACGTCAAGGAAACAGACCCTTCAGTCCAACCAGTCCACGCTGAACATAATCCCAAACTAAACTAGTCCCACCTGCCTGTTCCTGGTCCCTATCCCTCCAAACTTTTCCTATTCTTTCCTAGTCTTTTAAACATTGCAATTGTGCCCGTATCCACTGCTTTCTCAGGAAGCTCATTTCGCATGTGAACATCGCTCTTTGTAAACTGTTTTCTCCTCGTGTCTTTTTAAAATCTCTCTCCTTTCTCCTTAAAAAGATGCCCCCTAGTCTTGAAATGCCCCAAGCTAGGGAAAAAGATACCCACCATGAACTCTATCTATACCCCTCATGATTGGTTAAACCTGGAGAAGGCCACCTCTCGACCCCCTACCCTCCAATGAAAATTGTCCCAGCCTATCCAGCCTTTCTTTATAACTCAAACCTCCCATGTCCGTCAACATCCTGGTAAATCTCTTCTGAACCCTCTCCAACTTAATCATATCCTTCCTATAAATGGGCAACCAGAAATAAATACAGTACTCCAGCTTAGCACAGTGTGGAGCTGGAGGAACTCAGCAGGCCAGGGGGCATCAGAGAAGATGGAGAGTTGATGTTTAGGGCCTGGACCTTTCTTCAGGCCTGAAACATTGACTCCCCTACTCTTCTGATGCTGCCTGGCCTTCTGTATCCCTTCTAGCTTCACACTGTATTGTCTCTGACTCCCTCACCTGCATTTCTTGCTTTCTCCACAGGACTCCAGACGTCCGGAAACAATCTTTTGTTTCAATGTATATGTGAAATTATTTTCATTTTAAACTTATGGGACGTTAAATACTACAGCACAGGCATATTCTCGCCAGTTCCATTTGTCTCTATATTGGCTAGAAACACAGATACGGGGCTCAGTCTATCATCCTGAGGACAATTAGAGCAATCAATGTTGGCCTAGCCAGCGGTGCCTGAACAAATTCCATAAATTACTGGCCATAGGAAGCTAAGGTTGCAAATGGTAGCCCTTTTGGGGAAACAGGAGTAGTAGCTTGCTTGAAATGAAACAAAATGGTTGCTTAGAAACAATTTAAAGGCCAAAATCAAATCCAGATGTGGAAGGTTTATATTTAGAATGATGGACAACAAGAGTAGGGTAAAAGTTGCAATCTGTTCAAGATGTTTGAGTGATTTATAGCAACTTATATTTATACATTCATTAAATAGTACATGCTTCAAGCCCCGATGCAAGCCAAGATGAATGGTCAGGTAGGTTTTGAAGTTACATAGTAAATGGCTTTGGAGAGAGCAAGGCTCTCCAGGAGAATGATCTGCCACTCAATGAGTCTTGCAGGGAACCTTGCCAAGTTTAAGATGGTAAATGCCGGTTGGAGGCTACAGAGATCAAGGGAATGATTGCATTTGCAATACCAACTTCCATGTGTTAATGACATCCCAAAGTGCTCACTTGCAAAGCCTAAATGTGGTGTGAGCTATTGCTGAAGGGGCTTCCATTTGTGTTACATTAGCTCCACCCATTCTGCAGGGTTTCCTGAGTATTACTGTTTTCAGAAGGCACAGGCAGTCAGCCGGCCGCTGAGATGCAAATACCAACAGAAAGAGACACAAAAGAGCTGTGGAAGATGCAAAATGGCTTAGCATTCTAAAGGCAAAATGGTGAGGACAGTTGGGATAAGACTGTGCACTTAGAAAGACAGAAAAGCCAGCCACGCATTGAAAATATAGAATTACAGAGACTCTGTAATGAGCAACTGGAGGCGTGTTGTATGGTCCAATTTGATGCTATGACAGGACAGGCCAGATTCCATTCTGGGATGTGCTTTCTGTAAACATGATGATATATTTCATAGATACTCTAAACTGTGGAAGCAGGCCATTCAGCCCACCATGACCCTCTGAAGAGCATCCCCTCCCAAACCCTTCCCCTACACTTCCCATGCCCAATCTACCAGCCTGAACATCTTCAGACTGTGGGAGGAAACCAGACTACCCAGAGGGAGGCCACACGGACACAGGGAGAACATGCACAATCCTCACAGACAGGCACCTGAGGGTGGAATCGAACCCAGGTCCCTGGTGCTGTGAAGTAGCAGTGCTAACCACTGAGTCACCATGAGAGCTACTTTAGCCACACTAACATGTTTTGCTTTGTTTTGACTTTAATGAAGCAGGCTGTCACTGAAACATGAGTGCATAATGTTGCTGATTTTGTTTCAGCAATATGTTTCTTTTGTGAAGCAGAAGAAATGAAGATAATGTAGAAAAGCCATATTATTTCCTATAGCGCAAATTCAAACAATGTTAATCATACAAGGAAAGTATGGTCCCATTAATCCCAGGACAATCCTTTACAAATTTTAAAAATCCCTTATGGAATATCCATAGGACCCACACAGGGGAAAAAAAACAACTTTCCCATCACTTTAAAAGGCTAAATGTAACTGCAACTTTAACTCGTAGATATGAGACACAGATTGTTTGAATGAAAAATGAATGATTTTATTGTCACATGTATTTCACATTGAGAAAAGCAGTAAAATACACCGAGATAATGGGAACTGCAGATGCTGGAGATTCCAAGATAATAAAATGTGAGGCTGGATGAACACAGCAGGCCAAGCAGCATCTCAGGAGCACAAAAGCTGACGTTTCGGCCTAGACCCTTCATCAAAGGAGGGTCTCTGATGAAGGGTCTAGGCCCGAAACGTCAGCTTTTGTGCTCCTGAGATGCTGCTTGGCCTGCTGTGTAAATCCAGCCTCACATTTTATTAAAATACACCGAGTAGCTTTTGACTAATGCCACAATCTGGTGCCACTTGAAATAGTTTAAGAAGAAGCAAAAAAAATGTAACTTCAAGGGAGTCCATCAGTCCTGAGCCAGCTCATCACCATCAATGATGCCTGTACCACCATTCGTCTTTCACCACCTCCCTGCCATCGACACCAGAGCCAACCAATGTCAAAGTTATCACTCTCCAGGTGTCCTCTTTCACTGCCGTGCCAACTCCAGTCCATTGCTGCCTCAGTGAACCCACCAATGTCAGAGTCATATCTCTCGCCGCTGGCCCCACTTCATCAGTGTCGCCATGATGCCTTTCCACCACTGCTTCATCACCTCCGGTGCCCAATCTGACCAATTTGAAAGTCGCCTATCATCAGGTGCCATCTTTCGCCACTGTCCCCACCTCACCGATGTTGCCTCCGCCAATGTAGCAGATTCCGTTACCAGGTCCCTATGCTCAACCCAAGGAAGTAAGGAAGGGTTCACTTGCTGCCACCATGAGGTCCCACTGGCTCACTCGAGCCCATGTTGGAATACCTCGCTACTGCCAATGCTGTCTGAGCTCAGTCAAGAGGAAAGTAAGTGAAGTAAGCAAAGAAATAGAGGGAAAAAAGACAAGAGAAAAGAAAAAAAGAAACACAGTTAGAGCACAGGAGCCCTACTTTACCATCATCTTGATGAAATAACTTGACATTGCTCCTTCCTGGGGCCACCACACACCTTAAATATACTCAGCTTGAAGTAATCGCTTCAGGGTTTTATCCCAACACTTTTGGTTTAGAACTATCACTAAATCCAAGGCAATCCAGTTATGCTATATTGTTACCTTCTCAGGAGAACTGCTATGTACAATGGCCTATGTCAAAGGACTTCACAGAACTGCCCAAAAGAAAATAAAATTTTAAAGATAAGCCTTTTCCCTCTAAATGCTGATTGTTTCCCCTAACCTTTAAAAAAACCCTATTCTGCAAATTTCTAATAGACCTTATATAGTGGCTTACCTTTTAAGTCATGAAACATCCTAAGGTAAGCAAAAACCTGTTATTACTGCCAAAGTAGCCCTCACAAGCTACTTTAAAATAAATTACTATGATTACAGAAACACTTACAAGGTAATCATTAATTTCAGACACAACAGAAAACCCATATGTCACCAAGTGAAAGTTAAAATAAATACTTGTAAAATGTATATAAACCACATCATCAATATGTTGAAATCACTAAGGAGTAAGGGAATAACATTGGAAAATTAGCATAAGGATCAGAAAGATAAAGCATAGGTCCACTGAGTTGGCGAAGAACATATACATTCAGCATTGATGGCGTTTCAAAATCATAGGCAACTTACCAATGTACGACAGGAGATCTGTTCATCCAGCTTGCCTTTGGGAAGATATATTGCAACAGATTAAATATATTTCAACTTGTTGTGAAATCTAAGATTGTACAGAACTTGGAGATTATTGAGTTTTGTAGGTTTGGAAACTATTTCTGTCACTAGCAAAGGGAGGTCAGAAGCTAAACCTCAACAAAACCTGGAAGACGAAGTGAATACTGAGAACCAGAATGTGCAGCCAGAACTTACCTGAGCCCCTTCAGAAATCAATCACTGACCATCCATAGAGAACAGAACAGTCAGTGTTGGTGATGGAGATAGTGCTGAGTGAGCAGCAATCTTGCAGTGACATGACTGAGAATTTGAAAACTTTATCTCACCAGACAAAGAACCACAAGGGCAACTGAAAGCGTTTAGCCTAACCGACATCTCAGTATTGCTCCATGGTGACCAGAACAATGACACAGATTCAGGACATGATCAAGAACAAGTAATATTTGGTCCAAACTTCCAGGATATTGCAGAAAGAGATTACTTGTTCCATATGAAACAACATTTCCTTGTTTCAGAAATCCAAGATATTACAAGAAAAAAAGCATTTGTTCCAATAGAGCTGATGTCTTGCATGATGGGCAGTCATGAAATTCAGGTGATATTTTTAGAGGCTTCTGTGTAAACAGACC
Source organism: Stegostoma tigrinum (assembly GCF_030684315.1). Taxonomy (NCBI): domain Eukaryota; kingdom Metazoa; phylum Chordata; class Chondrichthyes; order Orectolobiformes; family Stegostomatidae; genus Stegostoma; species Stegostoma tigrinum. Next base: position 75,142,278 of record NC_081366.1, on the reverse strand, counting down.
CTTTGGTCCAACCAGTCTATGCCAAATTTAATCCTCAAATAAACTAGTCCAAGAGTTCTTTTGCAAGGAAATTCAGGAGATAAAGTGCCCACCAGAGAAGATAATAGACTAATAAAAATATTGACATGGATATCCAAGAGATAAAGATCCTCCAGCAGAGAACTGATTAACAGATTACAACCAAGGTCAGCAGTTCTTAAAGCAAAACCTACCATTTTGTCAAGCCTGAGGAGAGCATATTCTGTGAAAAGCGCACAATGTCCAGACCACATACATTTGTGATGTAAAAGACTCGGGGAAAGATGACGGGGTGACTTATGTAATATAGTTACATACATGATTGTATAATAGGTTAACAATGGGAGAGAAAGCTTGGGGTGGGGATATATCAGGTAATTGTTCTGAAAGGGTTTATATTCAAGTTATACTGGCTCCACTCAATCTAGTGATGTCACACACAGCGAGGTGATGGAGTCAAGGTGATCTGCTCCAGCTTTTGGAGGCTGAAGATATATCTATAACCAGTTCCATAAGATCCTAGAAATGTCTGAGTAAATGTAGTTGCATGTATTGTGATCATCAATAAATCTACTTGTTATCGAGACAGTTTCTCTTCTGTATCAGTGTGGCCTCTACCACTAATCACTGGATGCTTCCAAGGCAAAGTAAAGACAATGGAAGATTGGTGACAGCCAAGTATCTCCAAAAATGTTTACCCAGTCCTGCCTATTGGTAGAAGTGGCAAGTACAAGGTGCCAGGAGTCGTCATTTAGAAAAATACTACAGTAATCACCACTGATGTGCACATGTCAAGCTGTGAACAACAATAACATTAACTTCACCTTGTTATCTCAGATTCTCCAGAGTCAGCAGTTCCTATTATGTCGATAAAGTTAATGATCTGTCCATCTGTTTTGATGGCATTTATTGCAGGAGATATGCAGTCTAAGGCACCAGGAAAACTTCCCACTCCACTTCAATTCGTTCCTTCAGATCTGGTGGGGAGCTGTTTCATATTTACCTGGGAAGACAGGCAGTTTGAGCTTAACATCTCACTGGAAATGTGGCTTTCTCCCTGCTACAGTGCTTCCTGGTCACTCCGCAGCTGTGCCAGCTAAAGCTATGGAGAATAAACTGGGGAATTGGAGCGGTTTGTAAAGGAGAATAACAATTCTGAATAATACCTTGGGGAACTGGTTGCTAGTGGATACTAGATTTCTGAGATGAGTTACAGGCTGGAATCTAATCAAAAGTTTAGTTGATTTTTGTTTCAGTGCAATGGATTGAGCTGTAGGGGTGAGCTGTAGGTTCAAACCTGTAGGTTTCCTTTGATGGCTTTAACATATACATTGCTTGAATGTATCCACGATAAGACATACAGTTGACAGCAATTATGAGGAAATTGTTTGCATGCAACATTTGCCCTACAGTTTAACATATTTCCTTTAGATCTGGGGATAATTATTATTGTCTAAGGATAACTGGCAGCAATGATCAGCCATATGCCCCTGTCAGAACTGCATAACAGTACCTATAATCATGACTCTAACTGCAGTGCATTTCTGCCTGAGAACTGGAGCACTTACAGGGTTTGGAAGTGAGGGGAGCAGGAAACAAGCCAATTACAATGGCCTGAGGCTATCGCCTATAAAACTTCCACGAAATAAGTCTCAGGAATTTGATGGAATATTGCCGAAATGAAGTCAAGCTCTAAACCAGCAAAGTACATCAAGGAATGCAGTTCATTTTAAAGAGGGAGGTAAGGCACTGAGGCACAGGTTTGTGCTTTTATTGGTATGGCACGAGCAGGGTACTGGGACAGCAGTTGCAATATGTCTGGTTGGGAGACACTCCTGCAGCTTTGGGAGCGCCACTGAGAGAGACACTGCTGCTGCTAAAGTGGCACGCTGTGCGAGCAGGACCCCCATTTTGAGTGCCCTCATAGCAAAGTTGAAAGGTTTCCTTTGGGTGTGCTCCCGCTGATTATAAAGGATCACACTCCATCAACGCCCCCTCAAATAACATGCTCCTTCCATGGACAATGGAGTCTCCAAGTGAGATGCTCCAGCCTGGCCACTGGGAGGTCACCATGCTACAAGCTTCATGCCCTATTTAGAAGTAGGACAGTGGAATATGTTGCATCTGACTGAAAAAGCAAACTGTTTGAATGTTTCATTTGAGAGCTAACTCTTCTGAAATGCAGTATTCCACCCGTATGGCACATGGGTGTCAGCCTAGATTATGTGCTCCAGTTAATGCTGAATGCTTTGAATTTATAACTTCCTAACTAAAGCACAACTGTTACAGCATCAGTCAGGGATATCATTGCACAACGGTGCAATGGGGCCAATGAAAGTAGGCAGGCTGTTTGGCCTGGCGTTTTTAAAACCTGAGTAACAGCGGGATTGCAATTTTGATCAAGCACAGAGCTTGCAAAAGTTGACATTTTGCCTTAGTTTCCACTCTCAATTCAAAAGATGCCTTTGGAGGACAGAGCCACATTACACATCCATCGGCACTATTGATGTTAAGAATGAACATTTTAGCCTTTAATCTTCCATCTCCCTTTATTCTATTTATTTGTGATATGTTGGGACTGCTCCGTATTAAGAGTGTCATTGCTAATGTAATTCATTCACTTTCTATTGGTTGTTCTGAGCAATTGTACCCAAAGCAAATTTCTGTATGTGTAATAAAAATGCATCACGTTTTGAGACTGAGCCATGGTTTAACACTGGTCATGATCAATATGAATAATGTCATGCACAAGGAAACGAAATCCAGAGTCAAAACCACGTTAGAATGACTGAGACAACAAGAACTGCAGATGCTGGAGCCAGAGATAATACAGTGTGGAGCTGGAGGAACGCAGCAGGCCAGGCAGCATCACAGGTGCAGGAACAGGAATTCTGAAGAAGGACCCCAACCCAAAACGTCAACTTTCCTGCTCCTCTGATGCTGCCTGGCCTGCTGTGTTCATCCAGCTCCACACTGCGTTATCTCAAAACCAAGTTGTTATGCTGCTGGAGCTGGTCTCTCATTAGAGAAAGTGGTGGTCTAACCCGAGGGCAACTTTATCTCAGGTGAGGAGAGAGGTTAACAAGGAGACCCCTTCATTGTAACCTCAGCCGGTGATGGGAATTGAAGCTTTGCTGTATGCCTCACACTTCTCCTCAAACCAACTGTCCAGCCAAATAAACTAAACTGGCTCCCTGCCAAAGCCACTTATCCCCAAGACAACGAAAGCACTGGTAAGCTAGTTCCTCCAATTTGTTCTAAAAAGCATGGTGACAGCAACAGAGGGTCACCTCTCCAGGACCTGAGTGACATATAATGGTTCGCAACATCCATTTTCCTCACTTCTCTCAGTATGATTGCCAAACAGAGCACTAATGATGAATCATCGTGAATTTTTATCTCGGAAGCCACAATAGGTGAGGAGTGAATTGAAAATGACTGACGTCAAAAGAGAGGGAAGTCTGATGGCTCAAAATTGAATTCAAGGTCAAAGAAGTGAAAGAACAAGATTCTAAGTCACTGGTTCATCCAGTCCCAAAACAAATTTACATTTTAATAATTTATACCATGACCACATCTGCACGATAGATATTGTTTTACTCCGTACAATGCATTATTTGACAGTATATTTTGATAATGCTGACAACAGAACAGTCTCTCCAGACATTTGTTAATACAATGTTGGCATGCCTTTTAGCTTGTCAAGCAACTTATATTTATAATAACGAACACCCAGAAAGTGACCCACACTGCAGAATCTGAGTGGAGGGTTGAAATGATTTACATATATTTACAGTTTTTAAAGAAACATCATGGAAATCTGGAAGAGAATTGCAGGCTGGAAGCTTATTGTAAGCTTAAGAGGCTTTTGCTTTTGGTTTTGTGTCCAAAACTGTTACTTTACGTTTAGTCCCAATAGAAACCAACTTCCTCAAGGTGGACCCAGTGAAAGTAAACCTTGCACCAGTTTCAAAACAAGTACTTGGATTTCACACTTTTCACTTGGGTGTGATTGTCATTGTACATTTCTGCACCACCGGTAATGTGGGTGTTGTCCAAGTTGAGAGCTTGTCAGTTTACCATGCAGGCTTTTAGCACATAATACAGTGTAGAGCTGGAGGAACACAGCAGGCCAAGCAACATGGAAGGAGCAGGAAGGCTGATGTTTTGGGCCTAGACTGTTCTTTTTCTGAATAAGGGTCTAGGCCTGAAACATTAGCCTTCTTGCTCCTTTCATGCTGCTTGGCCTGCTGTGTTCATCCAGCTCTACACCGTGTTATCTCAGATTCTCCAGTGTCTGCAGTTCCTACTATCTCTGAAACAGGCTTTTAGGAGGATGGATTTCTGTGATATGAAGCTCCCACATGAACCAGAGCTGTCATGGGCAGCACCACCACTTCAGGGGACCAGGAGCATAGAGTCAAAGAGGTTTACAACCTGGAAACAGGCCCTTCAGCCCAACGTGCCATACCGTCCAGCTTTCACAATTTAAACTAGCCCCACTTGCCTCCATTTGGTCCATATCCTTCCACACCCATCCTAACCATGTACCTGTCCAAATGTTTCTTAAATGACAAAATTGTACTCACCTCTACCACTAGCCCGTTCCAGGCACTCAGCACCCTCCGTGTGAAAAAGTTGTGTCTCCGGCCCGTTTCTCCTCTCAACTTTAACCCTTGCCCGACAGTTTTAGACTCCCCTACCCTGGGGGAGATGATGTTGGTTAATTACCTTATCAATGCCTCTCGTGATTTTAATGGAAGTGAGACAAGGCTGGAAGGTGGCTTTCTGCTGTTGCTCACATCTACGCCTGCAAGGGTATAATGTCAGAAGTCTGAAACAGGAACAGGACCCCCTTCTTCAACTCTCCAACTTCTAAGTCAATTCTCAGCGGCTGGTTACTCATCGAAGGTGTACTCTCCATTTTGACAAGTTTTCTCCTGACAACTGCAAGCTGAAGAAACTTGGCTGTAAAAGAAAAGGGGAAAATATGACTGACTCCAATATGCTTCTGTCACATTTCCCTCTCTTACATCGTGCCACTCCGTTCCTCACTGTGCAGTATCGATTTCCAACATGGTGTGGGAGGCGGCGATAACAGCTCCGCAGCTACTGGCTTTCAGCCTCCTCCCCCAACCCCTCCCGCCCCCTGCATGTAGGCGAGCTCATAATCCCATTCCTCTCCATGAGCCCCGTAGGGTTCCGGGTCCTAGCATAAGCCTGTCTATATAAACCTGTTCTGACCTGCCTTCCTCCACCGCCCAACATCCTCTGGTATCTGGCATGACTGTGCGTGACATGGTCATTCAGTGCTCCACCTCGTGGAGTCAGGATACTCCCGATCATGGATGAACCCCATCCAGAGTGACCCTCTCGATCTGTGCTTTATCATATCTGCACCCCCACCCACCCCCTGCACATTTACCCCCTTTTCACAATGAACACCCCCCTTTTTGTTCTCCAGGCTGCACACCGCAATCTCCAACCGGCCAAGAATCCTGCTCATCCCACCCCCACCCTCAAACCCAGCTCCTTCGGCTTTGTGGACAGACGAGGTGGACTGACGATGGTGACCTAGCTGGACGGCTTTAGATGAGAATCGTCTCACTGACTGATGGCTGGCCGTCTCTCTGTGCACATGATCCACCAGCCCCAGGGGCTGTATGCTACAGGGCTGACCAACACCACACCCCCAACCCCACACCCCAGAGGCACGCAGCCCCTGAGCAAGGTCACTCCTCCGGAAAATCTGACTGCGGCCACTCCCTGGACTAGTACGGGAGGCAGCTCTTGACTTACTGTGCTACAAGCCCCATACCTGGTGGATGGGTTTGCTGCCACACATAGAGCTGGTACATGGTGCGGGCAAGAGAATGATACATAGCAAAACCTTCATCCCCTTGACTGCTGACCAACAGAGCTGCCTGGATGACTACGCAAGTTGGCATGACCAGGCAGAGCAAGGCATGCCAGTATGCAGGTAGGCACATAGTAAACAAGCACTTGTCTGGCCAGCAAGCAGCCCCGAGACGCAGCTTGGTCCAATCTGTGAGCTGGGTCCCTGTCTCTCTGTGGAAAATGGGCCTGCAGCAGCTAGGTGCCAGTGTGCCTTACAGTGCAATCTTGTGCTTTGTAGATGGCCTGCAAATGAATTGGAGAGGTACATGGTAGTCACGAGGCATGGGCAAATGTCAGATACTAATATCTGTACACGGGGGGATGAGCGCAGTGAATGCCTGTGGATCTTGCCCTAAGATTTGGTTAGTCCCAAGCAACATCTGAGGGGGAAACAATGGCCTAGTGGTATTATTGCTGTTAATTCAGAGACCCAGACAACATTCTAGGGACCCAGGTTCAAATCCCATCACAGCAGAGGGCAGAATTTACATTCAATAAATGTTTGGGAAGGAAACTGCCATCCTTACCTGGTCTGGCCTACATGTGACTCCAGACCCACTGCAATGTGGTTGACCCTGAACTACCCTCTGGGCAATTAGGGATGGGCAATAAATGCTGCCCTGGCCAGCGATGCCCTCATGCCATGAATGAATAAAGAACATTGAGTTCCTACAAAACCAGCAGTGAGCTGGTCTTGTCGCGTACTATTCTGATATCCACCTCGAGTTTTCTCAAAACCTTACCTGTTTGAAAAGATAAGAAACTGAGTAATAATGAAGTGCGTTTTACAAGCAATACCTCCCCTCTGGCAAGAAACATGTCACATGGTGTCAAAAGCATGAAAGATGGAGAGAGATGCTCCCACATTGGAATTGGCTTTGCCAAACCTTTCAATCTGTTCTGTTATGAGTCTTGTCATAGCCCATGTTGTCCAGATTCCTATAAAATTCTGCCCCTTGTTTCCTCCTCTTAACTCCTTCCATCACTGCTCATTATTCATTTCTCTACTTAACAGTCTTGAGATAATATTTGTGTTAAAGTTACTGGATGAATACAACTTGACAGGCTTCCTAAAGAATCATAACAAAAGCAACAGGGGAGCAGGAGAGCTGACGTTTCGGATCTGGACCCTTTTTCAGAAATGGCGAAGGGGAAGGGGATTCAGAAATAAATAGAGAGAGGGAGAGGCAGATGGAAGATGGGTAAAGGAACAGATAGGTGGAGAAGGAGATGGACAGGTTAAGGAGGCGGGGATGGAGCCAGTAAAGGTGAATGTAGGTGGGGAGTTAGGATGGGGGTTGGTCAGTCAAGGGAAGATGGACAGGTCAAGAGGGCGGGGATGAGGCTGGTAGGTCGGGGTTGGGGGTTGAGGTGAGACGAGCAGATAGGTGAGAGGACGGACAGACAGGTTAGGGAGGCGAGGATGAGCCGGGCTGATTTTGGGATGAGGTCAGGGGTGGGGAGATTTTGAAGCTTGTGAGGTCCACACAAGTATCTGTTTCAAATGTATTCAGAATCAACCACAGGCTGAATTCTCTTCTCAAAAATGTGAGACTATCTTAACAGCATAACAATGCCATGTGTTTAGCAGATGCAGTTGGTAGGTTATTCAGACCAGTTGACATTTTGTCCAGATCTGTAATCTTTTAAAAATTCTAAACTAAGGCAGTTGATTCTCAGTGTTTTTCCACAAAACATTTCAGTCAGCTTCAGACCAAGCAGGATGCTGCTTGGCCTGCTGTGTTCATCCAGCTCCACACTTTGTTATCTTGGATTCTCCAGCATCTGCAGTTCTCATTATCACTCAGTCAGCTTTAGGCCTTGTTAATATATCTAATATGTTATTTGGTAAAGTAGTCTCCTTCAGAAAGGTAATTCTGTGTTTTTTGGTCAACTGCCCACCGCATGTGGGCATTATTGCCCTCCATCGCACACAAACCCATAAACTGATCATGGCTTGTTCCTTTAATATAGAACATAGAGCAGTACTGGGTGGCACGGTGGCTCTGTGGTTAGCACTGCTGCCTCACAGCACCAGGGACCTGGGTTCAATCCCACCCTCAGGCAACTGTCAGTGTGGAGTTTGGAGGGTCTGAGGGCCAGTATAACCTTGTTGGGCCAAAGGGCCTGTTTCCACACTACAGGGGTTCTATGAAGTACAGCTCTAGCCCTTTGGCCCACAATGTTACGCCAACCCATTATCCCACTCTAAGACTAAATTAACCTGCATACTGTTCATTTAACTATAATCCACCTGCCTATTCAAGCATCATATAAATGTCCCTAATGTATCTGACTCTACTAATACTGCCAGCAGCGCATACCACACGCCCAACACTCCCTGTGCGAAGAACCTACCTCTGACATCTCCCCTATACCTTCCTCCGATCGCCTTAAAATTATGCCCCCTTGTGATAGTCATTTCTGCGAAAAAGCTAACTTGGATTTTACTTCACAGATGCTGCCAGACCCGCTGAGCTTTTCCAGCAACTTCTGTTTGTGTTGTTGTCAGCAAGAAATTCAGGAGGAACGGGTTTCATTTTCAACCAAATTCTCACCAAGCAGAGGTCTGATGCCAGTCAACAGTCCGCTGCTTGTCATCGGTCTCGTTACCTGCAAATCTCATCTCGTTACTCTGCCACCCAGCACGAGGAACCCAGATGTACAGAAATCCTGATGTGAAAGTCAGAACAAAGTGACTCCAGTTCACCCCTTGCTCCTCCAGGTTGTTGTCTTCGGTCGCTTTCAACAGCAAACTCTTGAGCAGCAGTCACACATACACCAAAGTTCATGGGTGATGGCATTTGACATTTGCCAGCCTCTTGTGGCACCTTTCGGACCCACCAACAGGACAGTTCTGCACATTAAAGCTGCACTTCTAGTGGCACTGATGACCAGCGTGCAATGTCTCTGTAAGGTCTCTTTTCATTGGAGAAAAGGAGGAGGAGAGGGGACCTAATTGAGGTATACAAGATAATGAGAGGCATAGATAGAGTCGATAGCCAGAGACTATTTCCCAGGGCAGAAATGGCTAGCACGAGGGGTCATAGTTTTAAGCTGGTTGGTGGAAAGTATAGAGGGGATGTCAGAGGCAGGTTCTTTACGCAGAGAGTTGTGAGAGCATGGAATGCGTTGCCAGCAGCAGTTGTGGAAGCAAGGTCATTGGGGTCATTTAAGAGACTGCTGGACATGCATATGGTCACAGAAATTTGAGGGTGCATCCATGAGGATCAATGGTCGGCACAACATTGTGGGCTGAAGGGCCTGTTCTGTGCTGTACTGTTCTATGTTCTATGTTCTAAGGGACAAGCACCCAGCTCACAACTGGGCCCTGCTGCATCTTAGCACTGTTCTCTCGCTCCTTTCGCCCTACTGATATCTACCCTCGATGCTCGCACTTCAATCCCTACTTTGTTTTATCTTTTTGCATTCATCCCTTCAACTCGAGCGACCATGCCCACAGTACTTCTGCCTGAATATTTCTGCTAGAGGGATGGAGTTTACAAATGGAGAGGTTATGCTACAGCTGGATGGAGTATTGGTGAGGCCAGGCCAGGAATACTGTGTGCAGTTTTGGTCTCTTTACTTGAGAAAGGATGTATTGGTACTGGGGAGGGTGGGGGGGGGGTTGCAGAGGAGGTTCACCAGGTTGATTCCGCAGTTAGAGGGTTGGCTTATGAGGAGAGAGTGAGTAGATGAGAACTAGACCTATTGGAATTAAGAAGAATGAGGAGGGATCTTACAGAAACGTATAAAATGATGAAGGGAATGGACAAGATAGAAGCAGGGAGGACGTTTCCACTGGCAGGTGAAACTAGAACTGGGGGGCATTACCTCAACATGAGGTGGAGCAGATTCAGAATTGAGTTGAGGAAGAACTTCTTCAGCCAAAGGGTTGTGAATCTGTGGAAGTTCCCTGCTCAGTGAAGCAGTTGAGGCTACATCGTTGAATGTTTTTCAGGCAAAAATCGAGAGATTTTTGAACAGTAAAGAAATTAAGGATTATAGTGAGAGGGTGGGTAAGAACATAGAACATAGAATATAGAACAGAACAGCACAGTACAGGCCCGTCAGCCCATGATGTTCTGCCAAACTTTTACCCGAAACCTAAGGCCTATCTAAACTCCATCACTACCTTATACTATCACCCATATGCCTATCTAATAGCCACTTAAATGTCCCTGATGAGGCCGGCTCCACTACCCTCTCCGGCAATGCATTCCATGCCCCGACCACTCTCTGAATAAAGAACCTACCTCTGACGTCTCCCCAATATCTACCGCCTTTCACTTTAAAACTATGTTCCCCCGTAAAAGCTACCTCCACCTTGGGAAAAAGTCTCTGGCTGTCGACTCTATCATTTTGTGCATCTGTATTAAGTCACCTCTCATCCTTCGTCATTCTAAAGAGAAAAGCCCTAGCTCTCTCGACCTTTCCTCGCTAGACCTTCCGTCCATTCCAGGCAACATCCTGTAGATCTCCAGTGCACCTTTTCCAACGCTTCCACATCTTTCCTGTGAAGGGTGAGTGGCGGAGTCTATGAAAAGATCAGCCATGATCTCACTGAATGGTGGAGCAGACTCAAGGGGCCAGATGGCCTACTCCTATTTCATACGTTCTTCGAACCTTCCCGCTTGGAGCAAGCTCCAAGCCAGGCAGTTCTCTGTTAAGAAGAAGTCCTCTGTTAAGTCACAGCGGCATTCACTAGTGAAGATGTCGGTGGGAGGGAGTGATTTTGGCAAAGGTAGCCAAGGGCAACCACCGACATCAGCCCAGTGACTTGGGGGCCATCAGTGGGCCACTCGGAGTGGTCACGGACAGATTTCTGTCCTGAGAAGCCATAGTCAACAGTCTACCACTTGCCTCGGCTCTTTCTGGCATACTGCGGCCTGTGTTCTCCTCGGATGTGGGAAAGAGAGGAATGTAATGAGACGAAAGCGGGTGGGACCCTGCTAGATTTTTAGATCTAGATTTTACTGTCAGGTGTACTTGAGTACAGGAGTACAGTGAAAAGCATCTAATGTGGCTGCACGGGGCATCATCTTAGGTGCAAAGGCGACTGGGTACAAAAAACTCAGGTACAAAGTAGGAAAAGAAACAAAGTTAAAAAGGTCAGCATTATAGACCTTCATAGAATGGTCAGAGAAATGAAAAAAATTAACTCAATTGTTAATGTTAAATACGAAAAATAAAGGAATAAATTTAAAAGTTCAACAGTCTTTGACGAGCTCGTGCTATGATCCCAATCTCCTCCACGTGGATCGGTCTGCAGGGAGCGGGGGAACAGTGGTGAGGGGAGGAGGCTGTGTGAGGACGTGGGAAGGAGGGATGTTTTGGCGGGTGAGAGTGAGTTGGGGAAGGTGTTGCATGCTGTTGTGAGAGTGGTAGGACATGAGCTTTGTCAGGGTGAGGGGGGGTGCAGATACAGTGGCAGAGATGGAGTAAGCCTGAGATACTGGAGACAAGATGGCAGCACAGTGACCTTCTCACTCCACTTTGGGGCATTCTTCCAGGTGGCACAGGCAGCAATGACCTGGTTGGCAACCGTGGGCCAGGCTGGCAAAGTGAAGCATCCTGGCCTCCCCCACAGTCCTGGGGGAAGAGAAGGTCCCTCCTCTGCACTACCTCATCCAGCAGGACTTCCAAATGCCTTTGAGAAAAACAGGGCCCCAACTTCCCTTCATACAGTCATAGAGGGCGCACAGCACAAAATCAGACCCTATGATCTGTGAAGTCTGTGCCAGTCATAAACAACCTCCTCACGATTCTATTCCTATTTTCCAGTGCTTGGTCCATAAGCTTGTGCGCTATCGCATCGCAATTACACATCTAACGATTCTTAGAGATGTACAGTATGAAAACAGACCCTTCCATCCAACTTGTCCATGCTGATCAGATATCCTAAATTAATCCAGTCCCATTTCCCGCATTTGGTCCATATCGTTCTAAACCCTTCCTATTCATATACCCATCCAGATGCCTTTTAAATGTTGTAATTGTACCAGCCTCCACCACTTCCTCTGGCAGCTCATACCATACATGCACCACCCTCTGTGTGAAAATGTTGCTCCTCAGGTAACTTTTAAATCTTTCCCCTCTCACCTTAAACCTGTGCCCTCTACTTTTGAGTTCCCCTATACTGGGGAAAAGGCCTTGACTATTCACCCTATCCATGCCCCTCATGATTTTATAAACCTCTATAAGGTCACCCCTCAGCCTCCAACACTCCAGGGACAATAGCCCCAGCCTATTCAGCATCTCCCTGTAGCTCAAACCCTCCAACCCTGGCAACATCCTTGTAAATCTTTTCTGAACCCTCTCAAGTTTCACAACATCCTTCCTACAGCAGGGAGACCAGAAATGAATGCAGTATTCCAATAGTGGCCCAAACAATGTCCTATACAGCTGTAACATGACCTCCCAACACCTATACTCAATGCACTGCCCAATGAAGGCAAGCGTACCAAATATCTTCTTCACTATCCTGCCTACTTGTGACTCCATTTTCAAGGAACAATGAACCTGAAGCCCAAGATCTTTCTGCTCAGTGCTCTTGAATGTTATTGGGGTTTCTGCCTCGACCACCTTTACAAGCAGTGAGCTCCAGACTTCCACCACCGTCTGGGTGATTTTTGTTTATCTTCACATTCCCTCTAAACCTCCCCACATATCCCTGCTCAAATGTGGACTCCAGAACTGTTCAAAATACAAAAAGAAAAATGCCTACAGGATGCATTACCGAATTTCACCAAAGATCCTCAAGCAGCATCTTCCAAACCTACAATTCATAAGGGGTTTGATAAATAAATAAGATTGGTGTAGAAAAGCTGTCTGGCCCAGGGTACATTGTAGCATCTGCCTTGGGAAATGTTTACACCATTTTACTGCCATTTAAAGGGCAGACTGACCTGCTGTGTTCCAGGGATTGAGCCAATTTGCTGAAATTCATCAAGTTAGAGATAATATCTCAGCAACTCCACAAGGAAATTACCTATAGGCCCTTCATGTCTGTGCTAACTCTCTGAACAGGGTTTGATTTGATTTATTACTGTCACGTGTACTGCAGTACAGTGTAAAGTGTTGTCTTATCTGCTTCACTGGCAGATCATACTATACAAGTGCATCAGGGCAACAGGACATAATGCAGGATACAGTGTTACAGCTGCCCAGAAGGTGCAGAGACAGACCAAACATGTTCAGCTTTTGTCAATCTTCTGCCTTTTGCCTGAACCCTCACCCAATTTTTTATTGAAATAAACATCCAATTCCCTCCTGGATGCTTCATTTGAACCTAGATCCACCATACTTCCAGGCAGTGCATTCTAAATGCTGACAACTTGCTGTGCGAGAAAGTTTTTTTCTCGTCTTGCATTTGCATCTTTTGCAAAACTCTTTAACTCGGTTGTTTTTCAGTTTTCAGCATACAACAACACTGATATCTTCATGTAACATCTGATTTGATTTGACTGTCATGTGTATTCAAGTACAGGAGTACAGTGAAAAGTGTGCAATATTGCCATGCCATGTGCCATCTTAGGTTGAAGGACCCAGGCACAGGATCTTAAGAACAAAGTAGAATTAAACAACAAAGTTAAAAGTTAAACATTGCGGTAATTATAGTGTAGCATAAAACAGAGGAAATAAAGTTAAATGTTACACACTGCAGACTTTCTTAATTTTAAGTAGAATGAAAGAAATAAAGCTGAAAGTTCAAACTTTACAGGCTTTCTTAAGTGCTTAGCCTTTGTGGGACATCAGTCAACAGATGTGTGACAAGATCATATCTGAAGTGATAACGCAGAAACTTTGATCCTATCTACATTGATAACATCATCCTCTCAAGTGAAATTGAATTGTTTTCCGAAAATGAAGAATGTGCGGGGTTCCAAGAAGATTGTAGGGAATGAATTGAGTTAAATTACTCCTTTTGGAGAGCCAGCACAGAGATAAAGGACTCTTTCCACGCTGTCACAGTTGTGCATTTCTGTGATCCCTTTGAAATTCTCCAAACTGTTTGCACAAAGTGCCTCCTAGATTATGGAATTCTTTTTCTCCCGTAAACAGAAACATTTGGTTAGAGCTAGAGAAATGTCAACTCAAATGCGAAGTAAAATAACATCCAATCGAGGTGCAAAAAGCAATCTATGAGAAAGAATATCACATCTGCCTCACTGTTCAATGGGCAACAAGCAGAAATAGTGAAATTGCAGGAGGAAAGCAGGAGGGCAGTCTGCATTATGTGGCAAGTTAGGGGCCTTTCTCAGCTGTCAGTTGTGCACCATTTTAACCAAAATTCCTACCATTCGTACTAACCATAACTATAACCCTGTCGGGTGGCACGGTGGCTCAGTGGTTAGCCTGAGAGACAGTCAGAAACTGATCCTAGTGAAGGTCACCTGTATCTGCCACAATACAGAAAGAGCAAATCAAAAGACCAGGCATGCTTCGCTGGAACACAGTGCAGGGGGCAGGCAAAGAAGGAAAATTATGAAAAACTAAAGGTGGCAAGATCTACCAAGGTGCAAGAAATTGGCAGCAGATTCATTGTAAAAGAGGAGAGGCTGGGAAATCTGAATGTCAAAGTAGGAAATGAAGCAGAATCCTTGGTCAATCCCAGATTGGCTTGGTTCCAGGAGATTTGAACAGAACTCCAGATCATGTAATGTAAATAGCTCGATTGAAATTGCAACCAGCATAGGGCGAAGAGTACAGTTTGGAATTTTGGTTTGAAGTGCATGTGCGGATAAAAAAAATTCTTGTCAAATTCAAGTCTTTGCCACTTAAGAAATCTTACACATGGTAATCCGTTTCAAATTGGATTTTTTTTTTAAAGAATCCAGTTCACTAGGGGTTTTAACAATTACTAATCTCTCCTGTTCGAGTTTTCCGCAATCTCAAAGTATTCCAACACTGTGGTAGGGAAGATCTGTGCAGACATGCATATATTGAATCTGAAATTTGCGCCCCTTTCCTGTCGTAAAGGACAATGCCATTAATTTAAAAGTGAGTTTTCCAAATCACCTCACCTAGTGAGTTTAGAGAGATGGAGAAAAATAGCAAGCTACAATTGTTGCCTGTTAATCTGCTCCACACATGCTCCCAACTAATTCCAACATTACCCCGAAAAATATGACTCTTTCAAATATAGCAAAAATTCAAGGTGCAACATCCTGTTGAAAACCTTTCTACGCCATCATCTTCCATTGTACTTCTGCATTGATTCTGCTTAGTTTGCTAGCTTAGCATTCAGATTTCACAGCGTCTCTTGATACTTTTTCCTCCATATCCTGGCAGATATAAGAAATCTTCTCCAAGATGAATCCCTGACTCTCTCCCAGATTATTAAAGAGAGGAGAGGGATAGCATTAAACTGACGAGGTCTGGAAAAGATTTACAAGGGCGTCACTGGCACTGGAGGGTTTGAGTGCGATGTTTCACTAAGATGTAGGATGTCTCTAAGTGCGTGTGAGCTCCTTCAACTCCCAACACTTTGAGACCGTGACATTTATATAATATACACTGAAGACACAGTCTGTAGTCAAACGCTTTTGGTGAAGTCTGGGTGGTAAAGGTGCAAGGATATTGACAACTGGTTTGGCAGTGTATGTGAATGGACACAATAGGAATGATAACTTAGTCTGTACGAGTGCTCCCAGTTAGCAGCTGACCAGGTGCTGTACCTGAACAAAGCCAGGGTAAGTGAGATTACTTGAAGGAAGATCTACCTTGCCAGCAAACCTGTGCTGATTTTAACGAGGCAAGGGAGAGGAGATTAATTCGCCTATGTGGCCATCCTTTGTATCTGAACAAGGCAGTGTGAAGGGAGGCTTTACTCTGCGGCTAGCTTGCGGCCCACCTGACCAATGTATATTTAATTAACCAATGTGAAGAGAGCTTTATCCTGCAGACAAACAGATTGTATAAAACCTGTCCCAGAAATGATCATGGCATTGTGTGTTGTCACAGGAAAATCTTTGCATTCCACCATTCTGGCATTCTTATTCAAAATGACAAAATCAGACCATCAATTTGACAACAACTGCATATGAAGATGTAAGGTCAGGGTATTCAAATGTTTTCTGATGGCTGGTCACATCCCCAGATTGGACAACTAGCAGGTGGCCTCCATCATTTCTAGGTGTCATTTCAATGATAGCAGGGGTCCTTTGGTGTGGCCACCCTCACTGAGATTCAAGTCGACTGTTGGCAGTCTTGCTTGCCTAGCACTGCCAGCCAAGTAGGTGATGGCAGCTCCTAGTGCCCTCAAGGTCACCAGGAGGGGTAGAAGCTGCCACCCACGAGACAATCAGTGATACTGAAGGGCCTCAGGCTAAAGATAGGACATGAATCTTGCTCTGGGGCTTGTGGAGGGAGGGTGGTGCAGGAGGGTCAGAGACAAGAGTGTGGAGTAGCTTTCAGTGCCCATTCCTTCCTCCACTACTGCTTCTAGCAGCTCCCTCATTGGGGCACAGAATGATGCTTATCAAAGCAAAGATGATGGAGAAATGAGTTTGTGGCAGAAACAGTTAGTACTCTCTCAACACCGCCACCAACCCCCCACCATTTTCTCACAGCATCTCAAGATCAACAGATAACAAGGTGTAGAGCTGGATGAGCACAGCAGGCCAGGCA